>NC_084740.1:10374948-10422448 GCF_033978785.1 Entelurus aequoreus | reverse complement strand
AATTAATACAAACTACAGTATAGGCCAAAAGTTTGGACACACCTTCTCATTCAATGGGTTTTCTTTATTTTCATGACTATTTACATTGTAGATTGTCACTGAAGGCATCAAAACTATGAATGAACACGTGGAGTTATGTACTTAACAAAAAAAGGTAAAATAACTGAAAACATGTTTTATATTCTAGTTTCTTCAAAATAGCCACCCTTTGCTCTGATTACTGCTTTGCACACTCTCGATGAGCTTCAAGAGGTAGACACCACTTCACAGGTGTCATAGTTTTGATGCCTTCAGTGACAATCTACAAGGTAAATAGTCATGAAAATAAAGAAAACACATTGAAATGAGAAGGTGTGTCCAAACTTTTGGCCTGTACTGTACATCAGGGGGTTCTACAGGTGTTCTGTCAAAGTGAGCTACCCTTCAGAATGCGCTAACAATACTAGACGGGAGAAAGTTTTCTCGAGTTAAATACCCATCGAAATGACAAAATAGTTGATTTAATTAAATTATTTTAAAGTATATTTATGGCACAGTGTCTTTTGACCACTAAGCATGTAGAACATCCATCCATTTTCTACCGCGCGTCCCTTACGGGGTCGCGGGGGGTGCTGGAGCCTACCCCAGCTGCACACGGGCGGAAGACGGGGTACACCCTGGACAAGTCACCACCTCATCGCAGGGCCAACACAGATAGACAGACAATATTCACACTGACATTCACACACTAGGGCCAATGTAGTACTGCCAATCAGCAGTGGTTCTCAAACTATTTTCACCAAGTACCGCGTCAGAAAACCATAATGACCGACATTAAATACAAAAGCGTAGTAGGCCTAAGTATTCGATAAAAACAATGCAGATATTTTATTTAACAAGTATTTTTATTTTTTTGGCCATTGTAAAAATTTCCATAGTTTGTTTTTACATAGGAAAATAAAAACAGTAAAAATGTAACAAAAGAGCAGAAAGACGTAATGTATTGAGAAAAAGATGACATTTTGGGACTAATAATAATAATACATTTTGTCACTTATAACAAACGAACACAAGGTTTTGACTTTAAATATATGTCTGTCTCTTTCTTTTTTACAAAATATAAAAATGGCCTCTGCATACTTTGACTTTTCAGTGTGCGGCCCTTGTTGGAAAAGGTGTGGACACCCCGTAACTATGACAACAAGAGTCATGCCCGACTACCAAGCGATATGTGAGCATTACTTGATGGCTAAATATGCCTGACACTAAATATAACACACAGAATATAACACTTTATTGTTGTCAAACAGGAGAGCATGACGAAAGTTTAAAAGTTTTTTTGATATCTAAATCTAAACTTAAAATAGCATTTTTTTGATGCGGTAGCGGAAATTGATATACACCGCTTTTGATTATTGCAACTGCTAGTTTTTTTCCGACGTAGTAACTCATTTCAACAGAACACCGCCACTAATTAGAAATCCATATGAGACCTGGCACTTAACTCAAATTGTGTTACCGGTAATTGGAGCATTTATGGTGTCGCCTGTTACAAATACCATCCATCCATCCATCTTCTTCCGCTTATCCGAGGTCGGGTCGCAATAGGCTGCTTGCTTCACTGCTGAACTTTAAGACAAAAATAAATTACAAAAAAAAAAATGTATCAAAATGTTTATTGTCAGGATATACTGTTTAAAAATATGGTATTGTCCATCATCGCTGGTGTTCCAACATCAGGGAGCTTTACTGTTCTGTTGTCTTTGTTGCTTGCGCTGCAGGTAGCGAGCGCGAGCATCACTGACGGTGCTTTCGTTATTTCGCTTCTCCAGTTTCTTCAAGAGATCCTGAGTAGAAACTTCTGGAATGTTGGAGAAACGCAAAAAAACAAACTTAGCATGACATGCTTAGGGAACTGCACTTTTTAAAAAATGTGTGTATCATTCACAATCCTTACGTAAGACAAGAACACATATGTTTTTAGACTTAGACAAACTGTATTGATCCACAAGGGAAATTGTTCCACACTGTAGCTCAGTTACAAAGGATGGAAAGGGTAAGGATGGAAAGGATAATGCAGGTATAAAGTAGACTAAAAATGTACCAATATAAAATAACATATGTAATATTTATATATTATATATACACAGTTTATAATATAAACTGATATATTATTATATTTGTATATGATATATACAATATATAACAAATCCAAATGACCATGTACAATATTACTGTATATGTAACAGCTGCAGCAAAAAAAAAGGGCAGCATAAAATAGAGAGTAGATCCAGCAGAAAATATATATTATAAACAAAGAGGTAGCTAACATAGAAAGTGTCAGGTAATAGACAGATATCATCTATTGCTGTATGGTGAGTGATTATACAGCTGGATGGAGTGCGGAATGAAGGAGTTCTTGAATCAAAAAAAAATTCTATATTTTATGCATTCTAACTAGTAAATAAATGGGAACAAAAGTCAGCTTACAATGGAGAAAATGGAAGTCGCTCTGTTCCACTTGTAAAGCACTCTAAAAACATCCAAAAACCTCCATCAATGTTCTGTATACATTCTCTAAGTATATATGTAATGTAGCAACAGGCACAAATATAAAAGGTAATATTTACTTATTTTGCTCATTTTAAGCACACGTGGCGTATTAATTTCACAGAAGCTTCGCAACGTTTGCTATAATATTTAAAGCTCATGACCGTAGGTGAGAGGATAGGGACGTACGTTGTTCAACCGGTAAATTGAGAGCTTTGCCTTCCGTTTTAGCTCCTTTTTCACCTCGACGGACCGAGGCAGGGTCCGCATCACTGCAGATGCCGCACTGATCCGCCTTTCGACCATCCTCTCTTCCCTCACTCGTGAACAAGACCCAGAGGTACTTGAACTATTTTAAGAATTAAAACGCATTAAAAAAAAGAAAAACATGTCTTACATAGGGATTTTGAACGATAGGCAAATAATTAAAAAAAAAAGTGCAGTTCCCCTTTGACATTGGGCTGGGCGATATATCGATATACTCGATATATCGTGGGTTTGTCTCTGTGCGATATAGAAAATGACTATATCGTGATATTCGAGTATACGTTCTCACGCAGTTGCTTTTAGCTGCGGGCATTACACTACAGGCTCTTCTCACTCTTTGTTGTCTCTCCTTCTCACAGAGACGTAAAACAAGCGCACCTTCTTACATACGTCACATACGTATACGCCCTCGCTGAGCAGAGAAGTAGAGGCATGGGTAATGTTAGCTGTGGTCCGAGTGGTAATACGAGAGAAAGAAGGTGCGAATCTGGTAACAAATGGAGGAAGAATTAATTCCCAAGAAAAACAGCAGGGGGTCCATCGTCTGGCAGTGGTTTGGCTTAAAGTGGGAATATGTCGAACAGACAACCGTAATTTGTCAAGTGTGGGGCAAAAGCGTTGCTACAAAAAGTAGCATTACTGCTAATATGTAGCATCATTTGAAAAGTCACCCGCTAGAGCAGTGGTCCCCAACCCGGTACCGGTCCGTGGATCGATTGGTACCGGGCCGCACAAGAAATAAAAAAAATAAAAAAATAAATAAATAAATACAAAAAAAATATTAAATCAACATAAAAAACACAAGATACACTTACAATTAGTGCACCTACCCAAAAAAACTCCCTCCCCCATTTACTCATTCGCACAAAGGGGTTGTTTCTTTGTTATTAATATTTCTGGTTCCTACATTATATATCAATATAGATCAATACAGTCAGCAGGGATACAGTCCGTAAGCACACATGATTGTATTTTTTAATGACAAAAAAATAAAAAATTAAAAAAAATACCAACCCCCCCCCACCCGGTCTGTGGGACAAGTTTTCAAGCGTTGACCGGTCCACAGTTACAAAAAGGTTGGGGACCACTGCGCTAGAGAATGAAGAGTGTTTGAAACTCCGCATGTCAACATCTCCGTTCGGTGCCACACCAACAAAATGCAGAGGCAACCATTTCCACATCAACACCGTATGGAAAAAATAGTCAACAACAGAAGGAGATAACGTCCGCAGGAACCTACCACATAGCGAAGGACATACACTATTTGATTTCCTATTATGCAGCTCATTTTTATTTGACACTTATTGAAATATCTTGTGTGACATCATGCACAAAAGTGCACTTTATTTGTTTTAAACTATTGTAGTGGCGTTCTGTACAAAAAGTGCACTTTAATTTAGTGTTGTTTTGATATGTCATCTTAGTGACATCATTCACAAAAGTGCACTAATAGCTTGTTTTAAAATGTCTGACAATCTTGCACTTTCTGTTTTGGAAATGACATGAATGTTTGTGCCACTGCTTAATAACTGTTTAATAAATACAGTATTGATCAATTGACATAGTTGTGATTTCCCTCTCTGCATGAAAGTTTAAAATGAGCATATATTAATGCAGTATGAACAAGAATGTTTTGATGTAGGCGCATAGAATCATCATACTGCTGTGATTATATGCATCAAGTGTTCATTCAAGGCTAAGGCAAAATATCGCGATATATATTGTGTATCGTGACATGGCCTAAAAATATCGAGATATTAAAAAAGGCCATATCGCCCAGCCCTACTTTGACATTAGACAAATTAAAATGGGTCCAAAATACCTGGTTGCCTTTTAGCCGCCTCCCTGCTCTCCCACTTGATCATCTCCTCATCGGTCACTTCCTGTCTCGCCACGCTGCTGAGCTCATAGACGTCCACCTCGTGCAGTTTAGGCAGCAGCTCCTTCACCCACTCGTATCTGATGGGACACACGGTCCTGACGTAGACCCGCGATGTCACCAGCACATCGTGGAAGAGAATCCAGTCCAGCTCCATCTCCTGCTCAAACAACTGAGAGCCACAGCGAGGATATTTAGAAACAATAACGCTGGATAGAGATGTCATTTCAAAATGTTACCGATGACGATGGATGGATGTGAACCATGGATCCGTGGCCATCCATTGTGCAGAACACCTTCCCAACTGATCTACAAGTTATGAACTGTAAATATCTCAAATTTATCGTCGCAATTACGTCTTCATATTACCTTCTGGCAACATTGGTGAAGTATCCTGTGCACAGGCATCGTCGGAAGAGTTCATTTTTATTGCCGTCAAACTTCTCCACGGGGAAATCTCTCCTCTAAACACGAGGATTAAGCAGCGTGAAATACGGCGGTTCCTTGTCAAACCTGAGAAGTGCCGCGTTACTTGTTGCAGGCGCAGGAGGATGTCACGCAGCTGCGTCTCCACGCTGAATGCCGACTTGAGCGCCCTCCAGTGGATCCAATTGTCCTTGCACCAAACGGAAGGCCTTTCACTGGAGAACACAAGCGTGTGGCGTCAATAGCGAAACAAAGAGAGACAGAATGTGATTTTGAGAAAGTGACGGCGACCTGGATTGACACAGCTGGAAAACGCAGAGAAGCGTGGCAAAGTCGTTCATGCCGCCGCTCCCGGCCGCCAGCGCTCTGTGACACCGATCGGCCTCTTTCTGCTTCTCAGGGTGACCTGGAGGAGACAAATCAGAAATGGTAAAGTGGACAACAACGTGCTCCAAAGAGTGCATGCAGGTCAAATGACTCCAGCCACGTCCCAATACTTTTGTCTACCATGCTCATGTGTCGGCAGGGTGTCACCGCATGTTATTTTTACATTGCACATCTAATTTTACACTGTATTATTTTCATGTAGTCGTTAACAGTAGTTCACTTATTTTTACACTTATATGACGGTTAAAAATCTTGAAATGATTCTACCGTTTTAAATGGATCAGTTTTCTGGAACAGGTTGCGACCACTTCCGAGCAGAGGTATTCATTATGATACATTATTATTCATATTTTTTCCACACAATTTTTTCTCACATTTAGACGTATTTAAATACACTAACAATTACGTAACACATAAAAGATGTGTAATTTAGGAACGACAGTAGCAGGGACACCTTACTCAATGCAGCTTTAAAAAAAAATACACTAGTGAATAATCATATAGTTGTATTCATGTTAGCAATTAAGCTTCGCGATTAACGCTCCAGTTACCTGTGAGCAATTACCACATGGGCGGAAGGCGGGGTACACCCTGGACAAGTCGCCACCTCATCGCAGGGCCAACACAGATAGACAGACAACATTCACACTCACATTCACACACTAGGGCCAATTTAGTGTTGCCAATCAACCTATCCCCAGGTGCATGTCTTTGGAGGTGGGAGGAAGCCGGAGTACCTGGAGGGAACCCCCGCAGTCACGAGGAGAACATGCAAACTCCACACAAAAAGATCCCGAGCCCGGGATGGAACTCAGGACTACTCAGGACCTTCGTATTGTGAGGCACATGCACTAACCCCTGTGCCACCGTGTGCAGCTGAGATAGGCTCCAGCAACCCCCACGACCCCGAACGGGACAAGCGGTAGAAAATGGATGGATGGCAATTACCACACCAGTTCCAAGCTAGCGGTTAGCGGGGCTAGCCACCAGTTAGCAATTTGCGCTCTAGCTTTCAACTAGCATTTAGCGCGCCAGTTGCCAGCTAGCGATTAGCTACGTTAGCTGCCAGCTACAAATTAGCACTCTAGCTTTTAGCTAGCTTTTAGCGTGGCAGTTGTTAGTTAGCGATTAGTGCGCCACTTGTCAGCTAGTAATTAGCGCGACACTTGTCAGGTAGCAATCCGCGCGTCAATTGTCAGCTAGCAATTAGCGTGCCAGTTGACAGCTAGCAATTAGCTATGTTAGCCGCCAGCTACAAATTAGCACTTTAGCTTGCTATTAGCGCGCTAGTTGTCAGCTAGCAATTAGCGCGCCAGTTGTCCGCTAGCAATTAGCGCGCCAGTTGTCAGCTAGCAATTAGCGCGCCAGTTGTCAGCTAGCAATTAGCACGCCAGTTGTTAGGTAACAATTAGCAGCAGTTGTCAGCTAGCAATTAAAGCGCAAGTTGTCAGCTAGCAATTAGCAAGGCTTTAGTTAGCTGGCGATTAGCGGGCCAGTTTTTATCTAGCAATTACCCCGCAAGTTGTCAGCTAGTGATTAGCGCGCCAGTTGTCAAGTAGCAATCCGCGCGTCAATTGTCAGCTAGCAATTAGCGCACCAGTTGCCAACTAGCGATTAGCTATGTTAGCTGCCAGCTACAAATGACCACTTTAGCTTTTAGCTGGCTATTAGCGCGCCAGTTGTCTGCTAGCAGTTAGTGTGCCAGTTGTCAGCTAGCAACTACCATGCCAGTTGTCAGCTAGCAATTAGCATGCCAGCTGTCAGCTAGCAATTAGCGCGCCAGTTGTCTGCTAGCAATTAGTGTGCCAGTTGTCAGCTAGCAATTACCGTGCCAGTTGTCAGCTAGCAATTAGCGTACCAGCTGTCAGCTAGCAATTAGCGCGCCAGTTGTCAGGTAACAATTAGCGGCAGTTGTCAGCTAGCAATTATCGTCCCAGCTGTCAGCTAGCAATTAGCGCGCCAGTTGTCAGGTAACAATTAGCGGCAGTTGTCAGCTAGCAATTAAAGCGCAAGTTGTCAGCTAGCAATTAGCAAGGCTTTAGTTAGCTAACGATTAGCAGGCCAGTTTTTATCTAGCAATTAACGCGGCAGTTGTCAGCTAGCATTTAAAGAGTCAAATAACGATTAGTGCGTCAGTTGTCAGTTAGCAATTAGTGCAGTAGTTGCCGGAGGGCTATTATTGGCGCTATATTATATTACGGTACTTGAATTAGTGCTGGGCCGATAAAACGATAAAAACAAATATATCGCAATAGACACAATCAATTTCATTATGAAATGCGTTTGATAAAATATCCATCCATCCATCCATCCAGCCATTTTCTTCCGCTTATCCGAGGTCGGGTCGCGGGGGCAGCAGCCTAAGCAGGGAAGCCCAGACTTTCCTCTCCCCAGCCACTTCGTCCAGCTCCTCCCGAGGCGTTCCCAGGCCAGCCGGGAGACATAGTCTTCCCAACGTGTCCTGGGTCTTCCATGTGGCCTCCTACCGGTTGGGCGTGCCCTAAACACCTCCCGAGGGAGCCGTTCGGGTGGCATCCTGACCAGATGCCCGAACCACCTTATCTGGTTCCTCTCGATGTGGAGGAGCAGTGGCTTTACTTTGAGCTCCCCCCGGATGGCAGAGCTTCTCACCCTATCTCTAATGGAGAGCCCCGCCACCCGGCGGAGGAAACTCATTTCGGCCGCCTGTACCCGTGATCTTGTCCTTTCGGTCATAACCCAAAGCTCATGACCATAGGTGAGGATGGGAACGTAGATCGACCGGTAAATTGAGAGCTTTGCCTTCCGGCTCAGCTCCTTCTTCACCACAACGGATCGATACAGCGTCCGCGTTACTGAAGATGCCGCACCGATCCGCCTGTCGATCTCACGGTCCACTTTTCCCTCACTCGTGAACAAGACTCCTAGGTACTTGAACTCCTCCACTTGGGGCAGGGTCTCCTCCCCAACCCGGAGGTTTGATAAAATATTTGATATATATTTATATTTTTTGGTGTGAAAAAACAAGAAATTCTTAAGCAAGATTCGTTGCATAAAGTCACTCGCGCTCTGGAAACCCAGCTAAACAGGAAACAGGAAGTGTTACTGAGCAATGGGAGTGTGACGCCAACAGCCAATCAGGTAACAGTATCAACTACCAAGTTTGGTTGCGCCGTTTTTCTCTGCATTGAGTGAGAAGAAAAACTGTGATTTATCAACTCAACAACAGACACTTGTCTGTAGTTTTGTTGGTTTTAATGCAGACGTGCGGTAACATCCTGACACTTCCAATGTGTCCGTTTAATGAGCAGCTTCCCAAACTACTCTGTGTAGTGTTCAATAGCTTATACACTACTGCCCTCTAGTGTCTAGAAACTGCAACTACCTTCAAATTTACTGCAATTTTACCACCTGGCTGGCTACCAGACACCTTCTCCGCTGATAAAAATCACCCTTGGTAAGTTGGAAATTGTATTACTGTATTTATTGGCAGGCTTAATTAAATAAGTCATAAAAAAATATCTATTTTTGATATCAATCAATATAAAACATGTATATTGTGATATAGTTTTCAGCCATATGGCCCAGCCCTAATTTAGATATAGTATTGCACAATAACAAGGTACATTTATGATCAGTTTAACGTACAACACAATTTTATACAGGATATACAGTCATGGTCAAAAGTTTACATACACTTGTAAAGAACATAATGTCATGGCTGTCTTGAGTTTCCAATAATTTCTACAACTCTTATTTTTTTGTGATAGAGTGATTGGTGCACATACCTGTTGGTCACAACATTTTTTTATGAAGTTTGGTTCTTTTATGATTGTATTATGGGTCTACTGAAAATGCGACCAAATCTGCTGGGTCAAAAGTATACATACAGCAGTGTTAAAATTTGCTTACATGTCCCTTGGCAAGATTCACTGCAATAAGGCAGTTTTGGTAGCCATCTACAAGCTTCTGGTTGAATTTTTGACCAATCCTCTTGACAAAATTGGTGCAGTTCAGCTAAATTTGTTGGTTTTCTGACATGGACTTGTTTCTTCAGCATTGTCCACACGTTTAAGTCAGGACTTTGGGAAGGCCTTTTTAACAGCTCAATTTTTGTTTCATCTGACATCACATGGACAAAGATAAGACCTTCTGGAGGAAAGTTCTGTGGTCAGATGAAACACAAATTGAGCTGTTTGGCCACAATACCCAGCAATATGTTTGGAGGAGAAAAGGTGAGGCCTTTAATCCCAGGAACACCATGGTCAAGCATGGTGGTGGTAGTATCATGCTCTGGGCCTGTTTTGTTGCCAATGGAACTGGTGCTTTAAATGGGACAATGCAAAAGGAGGATTACCTCCAAATTCTTCAGGACAACCTAAAATCATAAGCCCGGAGGTTGGGTCTTGGGCACAGTTGGGTGTTCCAACAGGAAAATGACCCCAAACACACGTCAAAAGTGGTAAAAGAATGGCTAAATCAGGCTTGAATGAAGGTTTTAGAATGGCCTTCCCAAAGTCCTGACTTAAACATGTGGACAATGCTGAAGAAACAAGTCCATGTCAGAAAACCAACAAATGAACTGCACCAATTTTGTCAAGAGGAGTGGTCAAAAATTCAACCAGAAGCTTGTGGATGGCTACCAAAAGCGCCTTATTGCAGTGAAACTTGCCAAGGGACATGTAAGCAAATATTAACATTGCTGTATGTATACTTTTGACCCAGCAGATTTGGTCACATTTTCAGTAGACTCGTAATAAATTCATAAAAAACCCAAACTTCATGAATGTTTTTTGTGACCAACAAGTAGGTGCTCCAATCACTCTATCACAAAAAAATAAGAGTTGTAGAAATTATTGGAAACTCAAGACAGCCATGACATTATGTAATACTTTGCTGGCATCGATAAACTGCTACGTCCGCCCGTGTGCGTATGTGTTGGTTTTCTTAGTCCACAGGTGTCAATCTCAAGGCTCGGGGGGCAGATCTGGCTCGCCACATCCATTTGTGCGGCCCCCGAAAGCGTGGAAATAATGTGTTCATAAAGTACCTTATCTTTTCTTAATAAATGTATTACAAAAATAGATTTACTGTATACAATGACATATCTTTCCACTTTAATCATCTCTTACAGGGGCGGCATAGCTCAGTTGGTAGAGTGGCCGTGCCAGCAACTTGAGGTTTCCCAGGTTCGATTCCCGCTTCCGCCATCCTATACCGTTGTGTCCTTGGGCAAGACACTTCACCCACCTGCTCCCAGTGCCACCCACGCTGGTTTAAATGGAATTTAGATATTGGGTTTCACTATGTAAAAGCGCTCTGAGTCACTATAGAAAAGCGCTATATAAATATAATTCACTTCACTTCTTTACAACTGTATGTAAACTTTTGACCACGACTGTATACCTTAATGCAGGGGTCACCAACGCGGTGCCCGCGGGCACCAGGTAGCCCGTAAGGACCAGATGAGTAGCCCGCTGGCCTGTTCTAAAAATAGCTCAAATAGCAGCACTTACCAGTGAGCTGCCTCTATTTTTTAAATTGTATTTATTTACTAGCAAGCTGGTCTCGCTTTGCTCGACATTTTTAATTCTAAGAGAGACAAAACTCAAATAGAATTTGAATATCCAAGAAAATATTTAAAAGACTTGGTCTTCACTTGTTTAAATAAATTCCTTTTTTTTTTTTTACAATTTACAATTTTTTACAATTTTTTTACAATTTTAGAGAAAAAATACAACCTTAAAAATTATTTTAGGATTTTTAAACACCTTTTTACCTTTGAAATTCCTTCCTCTTCTTTCCTGACAATTTAAATCAATGTAATTTTTTTTTTATTGTAAAGAATAAATACATTTTAATTTAATTCATTTTAGCTTCTGTTTTTTCGATGAAGAATATTTGTGAAATATTTCTTCAAACTTATGATTAAAATTCAAAAAAATGATTCTGGCAAATCTAGAAAATCTGTAGAATCAAATTTAAATCTTATTTCAAAGTCTTTTGAATTTCTTTTAAAATTTTTGTTCTGGAAAATCTAGAAGAAATAATGATTTGTCTTTGTTAGAAATATAGCTTGGTCCAATTTGTTATATATTCTAACAAAGTGCAGATTGGATTCTAACCTATTTAAAACATGTCATCAAAATTCTAAAATTAATCTTAATCAGGAAAAATTACTAATGATGTTCCGTAAATTCTTTTTTTAATTTTTTCAAAAAGATTCGAATTAGCTAGTTTTTCTCTTCTTTTTTTCAGTTGAATTTTGAATTTTAAAGAGTCGAAATTGAAGATAATCTATGTTTCAAAATTTAATTGTCATTTTTTTTCGTGTTTTCTCCTCTTTTAAACCGTTCAATTAAGTGTAAATATCATTAATTATTAATAATAACATAGAGTTAAAGGTAAATTGAGCAAATTGGCTATTTCTGGCAATTTATTTAAGTGTGTATCAAACTGGTAGCCCTTCGCATTAATCACTACCCAAGAAGTAGCTCTTGCTTTCAAAAAGGTTGGTGACCCCTGCCTTAATGGGTCCTCACACCATCTCTACATTAGTCTGGGGTCCTTGGCATGGAAAACGTTACCTTGAAGTTCCACTGCATTTAGAATAAATGGATCTCTTGCAGAAAAGTGTCACATTACCTGGTCGTATGAAGATATTCTCCACAGACAGCATAGCGGCCACTGGAAGCAACAGGTCCTGGCAGCCGAGCGAGGCGGCTTTGAGCAAAGCCCTGGTGAGGCCCGGGTGCAGAGGGAACTCCACCATCAGCTGGCCCAGGTGAGTCACCCGACCCCTCCTAGCAGAACAGACCACATCAATTAAGAGCACAACGCAAGAGAGCGTTGGTTAAAGAGCGTGATCGACCTGTCAATAGCGTCAAACTGGTAGAGCTGTTTCAACGCCTCTAGGATGAACCTCTCCTCTGGGGGGTCCAGATAGGGGAACCTGTGGAGAAATGATAGTTAAACGAGATCATAACTGCAATGTTGACAACAAGGTAAGACAGCACATGTACCTGATGACATCATGGACACCCAGGCACTTGAGCGTGAGGATCACTGCAGTCAGACTTGTCCTCTGGATCTCTGGAATCGTATATTCAGGCATGCACTCTTCCCAGAATTCCTTCGTGTAGATGCGAAAACACCTCCCTGCTGAGGTTCTTCCAGCTCGGCCCGCTCTCTGCTGAGCCTCACTCCTAACGGCAGCAAGTCAACATGTGAATTCCCCCCAACTATTATCAAAACAGACAACTTTCCTTACTTTGCAACAATGGACTTCTTACTTATATTCCAACAAACGCCCTAAAATCGATCATCTCCCTCACTTGTTTGCTCTACTTTTGAGAGAAGAGGCGCTTAAATAGTTACTTTTTAAGTTTATGACGGAAAAACCTCCTCCCTCTGACCAGCCCCTTGCAAGGTGCATATGCTCGCCACTTCTTAGACGACAGCTGTGCAACAACAGGCTTTGCTACACATCTTAACAAGCTGTGCCAACTATCCGCTTAGTCAGCTACAGATAAGTTTGATCATCTTGTTTTTCTTCAGCGAACAGACTCACCTAGAATGATTTTGCCGTTAATGTTAGTGCCGTAGCTCACATAGCTACGCTAGTGTTGCTCATGTTTGTGTCATCCTGTCGATTACCTAATGTCACATTGTAGTATGTGATGGATGCCATCTATTGCAGAGTTACAGTGCATGGAAAAAGTGGATAAAGTGCACAATACTAGGGATTAGGGTTGTCCCGATTCACAAAAATGTTGTAACGGTACCAAAATCTATTTCGATACTTTAAAAATAAAGGGGACCACTAACAAAATGTTCTTATTGGCTCTTTTTTAACTAACAATCTTATGGTATATTAAACATGTGTTTCTTATTGCAATCAAATAACAATGTTGTCATTAAATAAAATAGTGAACATACAAGACAAAGTATCTATTAGTAAGTAAGCAAACAAAGGCTCCTAATTTAGCTGCTGACGTATGCGGTAACATATTGTGTCATTTTTCTTTATATTATTTTGCCAAAATTATGAGGGACAAGCTGTAGAAAATTGATTATGAATCCACTTGTTCATTTACTGTTAATATCTGCTTACTTTTTGTTTTACCAGGTTCTATCTACACTTCTGTTAAAATGTAATAATCCCTTATTCTTCTGTTGTTTGATACTTTACATACGTTTTGGGTGATACCACAAATTCTGGTATGAATCCAATACCAAGTACGATAGTTACGGGGTCATACATTGGTCATAATTAAAGTTCTCATGTGTCCAGGGACATATTTCCTGAGCTAATAAACAATAAAAAATGACAAAAGATTTGAAGATAATAAAACCGATCAATGTAATCATTGCATTATCATCTATATACGACTCTTGTACTTGGTATCGTTACAGCTGCTGTCTGTGTAGATCACCCACGGCATTTGTTTACATTCAGGAGCGCTAACTTGCTGTTAGCGGTGAACTATCGTATCCTCCTATGATGTGTAGTGTGTTCAGCTATTCCTCTTCCTACAGGGATGATACTTGGAAGAGACGTACTTCATTTGTAGACATGGTGATGAATAGTGTTTTAGAAGCAGCTAAAACACTGCCAACTGCAGATGGACTTTAGCCGCTAGCTAGCTATCCATGTTTAAAACACCTCTTCCAGAGCGGCGCTTCAGTGTGAAAAGCTTCACCTTCATCCCTTTTTTTTTAAGCCAAAATACCGTATTTTCCGGACTATAAGGCGCACTTAATATCCTTTTTACCCTCAAAACTCGACAGTGCGCCTAATGTAAGGAATAAGTTTGGTTGAGCTTGCCCATCTCGAAGCAATTTTATTTGGTACATGGTGTAATGATAAGTGTGACCAGTAGATGGCAGTCAAACATAAGAGATAAGTGTAGGCTGCACCGTTATATGTCCTTCAACATACGAGTATTACTATGCTGTGTGTATAAGGTAAGACATTATCTGGCGTTTTGTTTCGCAATATTATGTAAAGGCAACTTTTCTTACCTTCTGGTACCTGCTGATCTGTATTTGGGATCTGCATAAATCCTGAAAAATTGCACGTCCGCCTTTGTAGTCCGTAGTTGATAAGATTCTTCTTTTTCTCTATCTTGTTATGAGACATTCATCCTCCGCTGTTGCCATTTCTAATATAAAGTAGTGTAAAGTTCTTACTTATATCTGTCAGTAAACTTGCCATGAAAGCGCTAAAACATACCGGTGTAGTGAGTTTTTTCATTATTCACCCAAGGAACTTAAGTTATTAGAGTTCCGGTCGGACGGTTTTTCACGGGACACATTTCCGGTGTGGTTGTTTCCGGATGAGGAGATGCTGCTCCGTTATTGATTTAAGTAAAGTCTGAATGTCAATAAAACAGTTAGCTCCATCTTTTGACAAGTTTCCGTTTGTGCCGTACGGTTTTTAAGTTATTCTGAAATACATTTTCTGAAGTGACATCATCCAGCCCCCCACCTTGTCAAATACCTCCAAACATGTCTCGTTTGTTTGTGCTATGTTTGTGCTACAAAAAACTTTTGTGAATTATTGTTATGTTATGGGGCCGTTTATGAATAACAACATTAAAACTATAATAGTTGGACCAATAATTTTTGCAGCAGAAACTAACAAATAAAAAGGGGAAAGTTTGGGGAGATTTTTTACAAGCTGGTTTGAGCTGTGAAAATGTTTGTTTGTGCCGTTGCGGTTTTTAAAATTTTATTTTCTGACTAGTGACATCATCTAGACCAGTGTTTTTCAACCTTTTTGGAGCCGAGGCACATTTTTTGCGTTGAAAAAATCCAGAGGCACACCACCAGCAGAAATCATTCAAATATGAAACTCGATATTGACAATAAAAAGTCGTCGGATATGATTTTAAACCATAACCAAGCATGCATCACTATAGCTCTTGTCTCAAAGTAGGTGTACTGTCACGACCTGTCACATCACGCCCTGACTTATTTGGAGTTTTTTTCTGTTTTCATGTGTGTAGTGTTTTAGTTCTTGTCTTGCGCTTCTATTTGGGTGGCTTTTCCTGTTTTGTTGGTATTTTCCTGTAGCAGTTTCATGTCTTCCTTTAAGCGCTATTCCCCGCACCTGCTTTGTTTTAGCAAACAAGAATATTTCAGTTGTTTTTATCCTTCTTTGTGGGGACATTGTTGATCGTCACGTCATGAACGGATGTACTTTGTGGACGCCGTCTGCTCCACATGCTGTAAGTCTTTGCTGTCTTCCAGCATTCTGTTTTTCTTCACTTTGTCGCCAGTTCAGTTGTAGTTTCGTTCTGCATAGCCTTCCCTGAGCTTCAATGCCTTTTTTTAGGGGCACTCATCTTTTGTTTATTTTTCAGTTTAAGCATTAGATACCTTTTAACCTGCACACTGCCTCCCGCTGTCGCCTGCATATTGTGATCACGACAAAGCAATTAGCTACCTGCTGCCACCTACTGATATGGAAGAGTATTACACGGTTACTCTGCCGAGCTCTAGACAGCACAGACACTCAACAACGGCACATTATTTGCAGATAATAATTACTGGTTTGCAAAAAATATTTTTAACCCAAATAGGTGAAATTACATCATCTCCCACGGCACACCAGACTGTATCTCACGGCACACTAGTGTGCCGCGGCACAGTGGTTGAAAAACACTGATCTAGACCCCCCCACCTCTAAACTTGTCCCATTCGTTTGTGCTGCAAAAGATATTGGTCTAACTATTACAGTTTTTATGTTATGGGGCTAGATATGAATAATAACTAGGTTAACAACATAGACACTATAATAGTTGGACAAATAATTTTTGCAGCAGAAACACGCACAAACAAATGGGACAAGTTTGGGGACATGTTGACAAGGTGGGGGGAGGTCGGGTTACGAATAATAAAACATTAATAACATAAAAACTATAATAGCTAGACAAAAGAAATTGCAGCACAATCGTAGAATGAACAAATTTGCCATGATAAGGGGGCCAACTTCACACAGGTCTCAAAATGGCGCGTTACCAGTAAGCCTGTCTAAAAACACTTTCAAACTGTCTAAATTCCATCATCAAGGCTGAATTGTTACCTTGTAGGTACTAAAATATTGAAATATACTGTAGTAATAACTCTTTAGGAGGTGTGACTTACTGAGAAATGGGCACCACTTCCAAAATGTCCATGCCAACCCTGGAGTTGTGGTTGAGTTGTTTGACAAAGCCGCTGTCGATGATGTACCTGGAAGCACAGTGTGATCAAGTCACGCCATACCCTAAACGCCATAAATGTGTCAAAGCAGAATACTAACTTGATGCCGTCGATGGTGAGAGATGTAGCGGCGATGTTTGTGGCCACAACGCACTTCCTTATTCCGGGAGGAGGTGGCTGAAAAATCTGCCGCTGTTGATCTGGAAAGAGGAGGCAAGCGTGTATCTCAATTGGAAGTTTAATTCCATAATCAAATAGTCGTAATTTACCAGTAGGCATGGATCCATAGAGAGGTAAAATAAGAAGCCCCTCCATTGTTTTGTCCTTCACGTCGTAGCGGTAGTCTATAGATTCTGCTTTCTCAAACAGCAAATCGCAGGCGCGTTCGATTTCTAACTGACCTGTCAAACACAGATTGATTGGTTAGGATTTTAACAAGCTTTATACAGAGGTTAATTTGTGTCTTTATTAGGAAAGCTTTTTTTTTTACATTGAATTTATGTAACTTAATTTTGTTTTGCATCAAATTATACTGACAATTTAATTGGGAAAAAAATGTGAGCAAAATATGTGTGTTTTAAAATCCAGAGTTAAAAAATCTGTGTTTAAAAATTCAATGTAAAAATAATTCAGTGTTTAAAAATTCAGTGCATAAAATTTCTGTTTTTAAACTCTAACTTGGCACCTCATTGGCTGGTGCTGAGACAGGATTGATTGCTTCAGTCTTATTGAGTCTTGCTTTTTGAACAGCAAATTTTTTTTAAACTGAATATTTCAGCACTGAGTTGTTTTTACACTGAATTTTAAAACACTGACTTTATTTAGTATGAAGTTTTATACAGTACATTTTTAAAACACTGAATTTTTATACATTGAATTTAAAACACTTAATTTTTATACACTGAATTTTGCCAACAATTTTTTCCAATTAAATTAAATTTGTTTCAGTTCACAAAATTAAAACGCAAAAATTTAATGTACATGAAATAAGTGTAAAAAAAAAAAGCTTTCCTAATAAAGTCACAAATCAGTCTATAGTTTTACGTTTATGCTGTAAAAGAGAGAATATGGCCAACCGGTTAAAAACACCAGAATGTCTCCTGCCATCTCACTAGTGTGGACATCCAGCGCCAAAGACACAACCTGGGCAGCAATGTACGATAAAAAAAAAAAAAAGAGTTGTATCAAAACACCAGGCTTTGAATCTCATTCAATAGATACCGTTACATACCTCTTTCACATAACCCATGCTGTCCAAGTCCTTTGGTCCTACAGCGTTGCCAAATGTGCACGTGACAGGAAAAGTCCTCCCAGGTATAGTGAATACAGGACACCCCCCGAGAAAGGCAGAAAGCTTCTCCGTTTCCAAGGTGGCCGACATCACCACCACCTTCAGTGGGAAAGAGCGTCCCCTCATTGCCTCAGCGGGATCAGAGAAGACCTTCTTCAGTAAGCCCAGGAGGATATCCTAAGATATAAACAATCATGTTAAATATGCCTCACCTAGAGTACTCGCCAAGCCACTGTAGTAGAAAGGACAATAATAATAATAATAATAATAATAATATCGCACCTGAACAAGAACAATGTTGTAATTTTCAACAAAAAAGTTGTATTATTTTTTTCCATCCATTTTCTATAGCATGTCCCTCTGGTGCCAAATAATGTAAATGTTTATGAGAATACAGCAGGACTAGTGCAAGAAAAAAACTACAGGAATGAACTTCATATTTTAAAGTTTTTTAAGACATCTGTCATAGCGGTACGTGCCAGAATAAGGAAAATCAAATGCAGCTTAGATAGGCTTCAGCACCCCCCACGACCCCGAAAGGGACAAGCAGTAGAAAATGGATGGATGGAGGAAAGGTACTGTAAATTTACAGTGGATTTTTTTTTTTATATTTACTACTTCAAAATGACAGTGTTATAGCTATTTTTCCCATTAGTGTCTCTCATGGGCAGCATGTGCCTCACAATACGAAGGTCCTGAGTTCAATCCCGGGCTCGGGATCTTTCTGTGTGGAGTTTGCATGTTCTCCCCGTGACTGCGTGGGTTCCCTCCGGGTACTCCGGCTTCCTCCCACCTCCAAAAACATGCACCTGGGGATAGGTTGATTGGCAACACTAAAATTGGCCCTAGTGTGTGAATGTGAGTGTGAATGTTGTCTGTCTATCTGTGTTGGCCCTGCGATGAGGTGGCGACTTGTCCAGGGTGTACCCCGCCTTCCGCCCCAATGCAGCTCAGATAGGGTCCAGTGACCCCCTGCGACCCCGAAAGGTACAAGTGGTAGAAATGGATGGATGGAAGTTAATATTAGACTTAGACTTAGACAAACATTAATGATCCACAAGGGAAATTGTTCCACACAGTAGCTCAGTTACAAAGGATGGAAAGTGTAAGGATGGAAAGGACAATGCAGGTATAAAATAGACTAAAAATGTACCGTAGTAGCAATATTATATATAACATATATGTAATATTTACATAATATATGTACAGTATACGATATATACTGATATCCATCCATCCATCCATTTTCTACCACTTGTCCCTTTCGGGGTCGCGGGGGGTGCTGGAGCCTATCTCAGCTGCATTCGGGCGGAAGGCGGGGTACACCCTGGACAAGTCGCCACCTCATCGCAGGGCCAACACAGATAGACAGACAACATTCACACTCACATTCACACACTAGGGACAATTTAGTGTTGCCAATCAACCTATCCCCAGGTGCATGTCTTTGGAGGTGGGACTTATATGTTTATATCATATATACAATATATAACAATTACCATGTACAATATTACAGTATATGTAACAGCTGCAGCATAACATAGAGAGTAGATCCAGCAGAAAATATACATTATAAACAAATTTTATGAGCATAAAAGGTACTGTAAATCTATATTTACTACTTCAAAGCTATTTCCCCCATTAGTGTCTCTCATGCTTTTGTGTGGCAACTCACTGTGTTGAGGCTTCGCTCATGGACCTCATCCAGGACCACCACACCATACTGAGCCAGTCCCGGGTCTGCCAGAACCTCTCTGAGCAAACATCCATCCGTCATGTACTTCACCTCAGTGTCCTGCCTCAAAAACCATCATGGCATCACCATCTCACAACAGAAGACAAGACATGCTTGTGGGCGTGGTGTCTCACCTGTGACGTGCAGTCGTCGAAGCGCACCTGGTAGCCCACCTTTTTACCCAGAGTGCACTGCATCTCCTGGGCTACCCTCTGAGCCACCGTAATGGCAGCCACCCGGCGGGGCTGGGTAACGCATATTTTGCCATTTTTACAAAAACCTAACAGGTAAACACAACATCAAAACCGGTGAACACCATGAACTAAGATCACGTGTTTGACAGCTGCATACTTATAAATAAACACAGAAAAGGGCTTACCTGCTCCATGTAAGTACTGTGGAAGCTGTGTCGTTTTCCCACTGCCTGTCTCACCTGTGACCACCAAAAAAGTGCTTTCTTTCACTACCTGGATCAGTTTGGCTTTGTGCTGGTAGATCGGCAACTGTTTGCACTCATTTTCTTTTAGATGCCGCGATGATTTCGATTTGGACATTACTGTTACGGTCGGTGTGACCGTGGAATATAGACTGGACTAATTCAACTATAACATTGGCCTCCCGTTCCTACTAGCATTTAAAACAAAAAGAGTTTTCGTCACCGCGGTAAAAGACGACACGGTCAGGGGGAAACTTCCGCAAACTATTGCACTCTGTGTTTCTATTGGTCAATCTCTGGTCACGTGACGCGAGGTGCCCTACCAAAATAAAAGCCTGGATAGAAACAAAACACGGAACTGGTCAAGGGAAAGATGCGCAGTACAATTTGAGAAACATTAGAAAAATGTGATGGTTTGCAGTTTCCCACAAACGGAGAAAACAACTTTACATTTATGTATATTTTAAAGCCAAATACAATTTAATTACGAACCCTGAGAAATGAGCTCACAGGATCATTTGGAAATAAAAGAAAAGTGTGGTCCTCAGAGGAAATTGGTTTGATTGTTCATATTCTGCTCACTTTCATATCTTAAACATTTTAATAATGGGTTTATGTTTGATTATGACAGATGAAGAAAAGGTCCCTCAGATACTATGCTGGGATTATTTATATATATCACTGCTCGCTATACATATCCTACGAAGTCAGACCTACACTGTTTCAATGTCCATTTCTCAGATTATATTATTGTTGATGACTGAAGTGCTGATATAATTTCCCATCTCCAGTCCCCTGGCAAGTTGATTGAAATTGAGACAAACACATTCAAAAAGTTCAAATCTCACCAAAAACCTTTTTAAATATTTTCTCTTATAAACCTTTCACCTTAGTTAGTTGCCCCTTTGAACCTACAACAACCAGATTGAAAAAGCAAACATTTATCCATGAAATGCAACCTAAAATACATGTCGTGCTCATACCTGGTTGGAAAACCGAAGGCGCGTTCTCGACTGCTAAAGGAATGTAGGAAATATTGCACTTTGAGAGTAAACAAAAAAAAACATTGTGTATAGTACGCATTAATAGGAGATACCTTCTAAATGTATACACTTATGGTACATTATGACTGAATCATTTGTTTAAATAAGGCCTCCTTCAAAACAGACCTTCAAATAAATGTCTGCAATCCCTGCAGTGGAGTATAACAACACCTGTAAAGAGTACACTTACCCCATGCACACATAGGTACATTTAGAATTTAGACGCAGAGAAAGGCTTACAGTGCACGCCAACAGAATTAAAGCTTACAACTTTCAGTATTAGGAGATAACTTTATGGTCATTGACCAGGTAAACACTATAGGAACTTAGTTCAGTTCAAAGTCCAGTAAGAGACGACCTTATTAACAATGAGGCCTCATAAAGTCACCATTGATAAAATATATGCAATGTGGCCTTTCCTGTACAGCCTCAGCAGAGGGAAGTGCTTCATCTAAATCAAAGATGTATTGAGTTCTTATTGGAAAAACTGATTGAAATCTCAGAGAGAGAACAACTACAGACATTGAAGGCAACATTATGTGCTGACACTCACTGATCGTTTTATTGCTTATTCTTTTTTTGTATAATTGTAAATTTTATGCTGTACCAAATGTATTGTAGATGATTAACGATGACTAGGTGTACCTTTCAGAGTGCAACCATCCTTTACAAAAGATAGCAAGAAAAAAACGCATGATAAGAGAGCGTTAGCAACATTAGTTTTAGAATTGCTTCTACAATGACTGCTCCACGGGTCTCATCTGGACATCACCAACCTAGCAAAAAAAAGAACGGATATATCTGCTTCAATGGCTGACATATTCACCTGTGCAGGAGCAAGGGTTGAACACACACGATACAACAAAGACACACACATGTACGGAGACACACAGGCACACCTGCACATGCGGAGGGGCACTGAGGACGTAAGTGACAGCATCAGCAACATCTTTGGTGTCCAGCGGCTGAAAGAGCAGGGAGGACTGTGTCGAACTGTCTTGATAGTAATAATTCCTATCACAATTACGGTAGCGGTACCTTGTATTTGCCGGACGTTTTTTCAGTGTCGCCACTGTAGAGGCGAAGAACAAATTCAGTCTCGACACGGCCAGGGGAAATGCACTGCAAAGCCAAGGAATGCCTTATATTCACTGAATGATGCTGACTCTGCAAACATTTGATTTTTCTTTCTTCCAATGGGCAAACACCACAAGTTAATTGCCTCGTGCGCACGTTTTAAAGAAATAACACTGTTTTTTTCATAAAAAAATAAAAAATACTATCATCAATATCAGAGTCCTCATTGTGCTAAAAATTAATAGAAAGACCTAAAATAATCCATCAAGTCTCTCACTCCACAATACATTCATGCAAGTAATTAAGAAAGTACATTTTGTACGATCAGCACTATTGGGACATTTAGAGTGCATCCAGAAAGTATTCACTTTTCTCACATTTTGTTGTGTTGCAAACTTATTCCAAAATGAATACGTTTTTATTTTGTCCTCAAAATTCTACATACAATAACCCAAAATGACAATGTTTTTTTACTTTGCAAATTAATTAAATATAAAAAACAAAAAAATCACATGTACCTAAGTATTTACAGCCTTTGCGCAATGCTTTATTGATGCACCTTTGGCAGCAATTACAGCCTCAAGTATTTTTGAATACAATGCCATAAACTTGGCACATCTATCTTTGGGCAGTTTTGCCCATTCCTCTTTGAAGAACCTCTCAAGCTCCATCAGATTGGATGGGAAGCGTTGGTTTTCATCCAGGATGTCTCGGTACATTGCTGCATTCATCTTTCCCTCTATCCTAACTAGTTCCTGGCGCTAAAAACATCCCCAGAGCATGATACTGCCACCATCATGCTTCACTGTAGGGATGGTATTGGCCTGGTGATGAGCGGTGCCTGGTTTCAGACAAGATCATTTTGTTTTTCATGGTCTGAGAGTCTTTCAGGTGCATTTTGTATAACTTTTTTATTAAGAAATGTCTTCCGTCTGGTCCCTATACCATACAGGCCTGATTGGTGGATTGTTGCAGAGATGGTTGTTTTTCTGCAAGGCTCATCGGGTTCTTGGTCACCTCCCTGACTAGACTAAGATGAATGCAGCAATGTACAGAGACATCCTGGACAGAAATCAACACTTCCCATCCAATCTGATGGAGCTTGAGAAGTGCTGCTAAGAGAAATGGACTAGAGGCTGTAAATGCTGCCAAAGGTGCATCAACAAAGTGTTGCGCAAAGACTGTGAAAACCTTTGTACATGTGATTTTTAATTTCCTTTTTTTTTTAAAATAAATTTGCTATTTAAGAATTTTTTTTTGTTGACATTGTCATTATGGGGTATTGTGTGTAGAATTTTGAGGACAAACATTTATTTATTGCATTTTGGAATAAGGCTGTAACATAACAAAATATGGGGAAAGTGAGGAGCTGTGAATACTTTTCGGATGCACTGTATTCCTACCTAACCCGTAAGTGTTTGCCTACGCGAGTTTAGTCATGTGACCCGTTGCAAAGAGACAGGGGAACAACGGCGGACAATAAAGTGTGGGTGACTGCGTCCTACCGAGGTACGGATGTGGGAGTTGGCCTCACGCAGCTCACGCCTCAGAGCCTCCGTCAGCGCCGTCACTGCAAACTTGGTGGCGCAGTAGAAGTGCAAATCGGGATTGCTGAGAATATGATGACCGGACATGCTGCAACACACACATAACAATGAATAAAAACAGTATTGTAATTACAAAACACACAGGCAACTGCACGTCACGTCAAAGGAGTGAATTAACGTTCAATAAAATGTTTTATAAAGTTTTATATTTTTTTTTCTGAATACATTATTAAAAATATATTATATTTCATTATACCTTTCTATTTAAAGTACAATTACATTTGGAAAAAATATTCAAATCAAAGGGAAAACATTTTTTATCTATCCATTAACGATACTGATATATAACAAAAAGTTTGGCCGGGGGTGCGACTTATACTCAGGAGCGACTTGTGTGTGAATTTACTAACACATTACCGTAAAATATCAAATAATATTATTTAGCTCATTCACATAAGAGACTAGACGTATAAGATTTCATGGGATTTAGCGATTAGGAGTGACAGATTGTTTGGTAAACGTATAGCATGTTCTATATGTTATAGTTATTTGAGTGACTCTTACCATAATATGTTACGTTAACATACCAGGCACGTTCTCAGTTGGTTATTTATGCCTCATATAACGTACACTTATTCAGCCTGTTGTTCACTATTCTTTATTTTAAATTGCCTTTCAAATGTCTATTCTTGTTGTTGTGTTTTATCAAATAAATTTCCCCAAAAAATTAGACTTATACTCCAGTTCGACTTAATGGTTTTTTTCCTTCTTTATTATGCATTTTCGGCCGGTGCGACTTATACTCCGGAGCGACTTATACTCCGAAAAATACGGTACAATTAAATTTGGAAAAAATATTCAAAGGGAAAACATTTTTTATCTATCCATCTTAACTGTACTGATATATAACAAAAAGTAACCAAGTAAATAATAATTTTTTAAAATAATTTAAATAAAAGGAAAAAAAAAAACATTTTTATAAAATATCTTATACATTTTTAAAAACAATGTCCTGGAAACATAAGTTTTGAAGGTTCATTATTGGAGCATGCTAGTACCCGTTTATGTTGATAATATGCCCGTCGTCAACATTTCTGTCCTTCATGGACTGATAAGCCTCTTTTGAGCAAATGGACAAGGCGAGGACGTTCACCTGCAGATACAATATCATCAGTCATAAATCACACCATGCTTTGCGTCCTGGTTTGAACCTACGTCCAACATGTTCTTCCAGCCGGTGGTTCTGCCACTCAGCAGGGGTTCAGGATGAACTGTGCCTGCGTTGTTGATGCACACATCCACACCCTCATGCTGGGCTTTGATAGCCGAGAACATGGAAGCAATCTCCTCCTCGCTGGTCAGGTCGCACTTGAACGGCACCAGAACGCCACTGTGGCCTTCACTGCGACACTCGGCTGCCACGGCCTGTTTGACAAACAGGCTAGATGTCAGAGAGCGGAAGATATGTCCCTGACAAATACACAACGTGAATTGGATTGACCCAAAATGTGTCACACAGCTCAATGCGCTCTACGAAACACCTTAGGGCAGGTCTAATCAACATCCGGCCCGCCAAACATCACCCAGAGAGGTTTGATGAAACCATTCAAGCTAGGGTTGCAACAGCAAAGCATATGTGTCACAATGAAGCAGCAGTGGGTGAGTAGAAGAAGATGGCACTAGGGACCCTAAAAAAAAATCTAAATAAATCGAGAAAATCGGACTTTAACAGCGACTGGACAGCAAAGTATGAACGTAAAGAAATTGCTGACTTTGATGTATTTTGTATTCGTGTTAGTGTTTTTTTGGCTGTTTAACTCTGGCGATCAAAACTGGTTAAATACATATACTGGTTAAGTAATTAAACACCTTGGATTTAATTGTTTTAAAACCACTTGTGTGCAATGTTTGCTGTGTGTGTTAACACTAGGGGTGTAACGGTACACACAAATTTCAGTTTGGTACGTACCTCGGTTTAGAGGTCACGGTTTGGTTCATTTTAGGTACAGTAAGAAAACAACAAAATATAAATTTTTTGGTTATTTATTTACCAAATTTGTAAACAATGGCTTTATCCTTTTAACATTGGGAACACTTATAATTCTGCCCACGTTAATCAACATTAAACTGCCTCAAGTTGTTGCTCAGATTAAATAAAATGACAAAACTTTTCTTCTACATATAAAAAGTGCAACATTAAACAGTTTCAAGTCAACTCATCATGCTTAATTTATTACAGCATTTGGGAAGCCTGTAGTTGATTTTTACTATGTAAATGTTATTCAAAACTAGGCTGCTCCATTACTAATGATTAATGTAACTATAGCTGAAAAAATAGTACAATAGCAATAGGAGAGACTATTCATCCCTGAACACCATGGAGTTCATGTAGGCTTTATGATGCAGTTACATTATTATATCAACTATCAGAGACATAAACTCTTCATTTAACATAATGTCCTTTTTTGCTGCTTCAACATAGCTCAATCAACACAGAAAAAGGTAAAGTGAAATAACAGACAGACAGGGCTTTGCTCTCCGTAACACACACACACACACACACCGCAAAATGAGCTAACGTTACGCTAAAAGCTAATTAGCCTTCACCTCAAGCCAGGACTGCGAGCGAGCTGAGCTGCCGTTTACGTTTCTAGAACGTCAACGGGCTCATAGTGATGTTACTAGTAGTTGACTGGGAGGTGTTTATTATCATTTGGGGAGAGTCCGCTGCCTGATGCTTACCTGCTAAACACCTACCTGCTCATGACGACGCTGGCGCTCTGACTCCATGCGCTCTGAATACGGACTGCTGATTGGCTGTTACCGCTTTGTGTGTAACCAATCAGATGGTTGTGTGGGTGGGACAATGCTGGGTGCTGTGTAGAGTACTGACAGAGACAGGCAGAACGAAGCGGAGCAGCTTGTTAAGACTTTAGCTTAGGCGGCTACTTAATATGTTTGTGTGGAAACTCGTTCGGTACACCTCCGAACCGAACCATCCCGTACCGAAACGGTTCAATACAAATACACGTACCGTTACACCCCTAGTTAACACTAACCCTTCTATTTTCTTTATGTAACATACACAAAGGACGTCATACTTTTGTAATGTTTATATTATCAGTCTTACAAACTTAGATAAAGGAAGAAATGTAAAGAAATAAAACTGAGGAAGAAAAATAATTCAAAAGAAGGAACGTCAATCATCAACTAAACTTGCTAACTATCTGTCTAGCTCAGGGGTCGGCAACCCAAAATGTTGAAAGAGCCATATTGGACCACAAATACAAAAAATTAATCGGTCTGGAGCCGCAAAAAATTAAAAGACTTATATAAGTGTTATAATGATGGCAACACATGATATAAGTGTCTATATTAGCTATATTAGCCTACTATCAAAATTACTTTAAGTCTTATATAAGTGTTATAATGAAGACAACACATGATGTAAGTAGCTAATTAGTTGTATTAGCCTACTATCAAAATGACTATGTGTCGCAGGCTGATGCAAATATTCATTGACAGAAATGTTGAAATATAATATTTATTCTACACATTTTTACAACATTGGAAAACATGTGTAAAACTTTTCAGAGGTTGAGATAACTCCTGGAAATTACTGTCTTAGAATGGCCATAGGTATAGAAGTGTGTGTCCTAGTTAAAGGAAACGTTTTCTTCTAATGGATTTATTACAATCTTTGCAAGCTGGGTAAAGTTTGCTGTGGTCTGGAACAACATGGCTCACAAACAACTATCAGAAATGCAGCCAATATTACATATGGATGTGTCATGAGACATGCAAATATAAATTAAATAAACAGAGGACATAAGTAAAGGAAATTAAATTAGCTCAAATACACATACAATCAGGGCATAATGATGCAATATGTACATACAGCTAGCCTAAATAGCATGTTAGCATTGATTAGCTTGCAGTCATGCAGTGACCAAATATGCCTGATTAGCACCCCAACAAGTCAATAACGTCAACAAAGCTCACTTTTGTGCATTCACACACAGTATAAAACGTTTGGTGGAAAACATGTGACAAGGAGTGGCATAAAACACTTCTTTCTGTGGCAGTGTCGGAGAAAGTTATACATGTAAACAAACTGGTCAGTCACAGTCCACCCAACGGTGAGTTCAAGGGCCGCTGAAATTAGTAGGACAAAACGGCGCTCGCCAAATACTCTCATCAGTGAAGCATAAACACAAACATGTTAAACAGCGGGCTTTGTAACAATTAGGAAGGTTTGTGTCATGTTTGTCCTCCTACAGAAACCATATTACAACAAAAAACAGATCTTTCACCCCATTCTTTTTTCCATTTCCATGCATTTGTGAAAAAGCTCCATGAAGGCACCAGGGCACCACTAAAGAGCTGCATGTGGCTCTAGAGCCGCGAGTTGCTGACCCCCGGTCTAGCTGCACACGCTGGAAATGAGTAGCGAGGGCAGAATAATGAATTTATAGACAGTGCAGTCTAAAAGCTGATGGGGTTACTTTGTAAATAAGTAAACGCAGTCGGAAAGGAATATAACCTGCGGAGGCACTTTATAAGTAACATCCAAATGTTGATGTCCGGGCCCTGAGACCTTGGGCTCTTGAAACTGCTACTCTCTTCATTATGTAGTTGAATAGCCCTGCCTTAGGGTGTTTATGTGTGTTGGTACGTGCCTTTATAAGACTGACATTTGAGCATGACTGGTTGAAAAATATGGCCACTATTGAGGAAAGTGTCTTTGGGGGCTTGAGCAAGTGAGCATTCGTCAAATTATGATTGACTGTTAAACTTTGAACTGTTACTACCAGCACAGGGGTCTCCAAACTCTGGCTCACAGATAATTTTTTCTAAAAATAATATCACTTAAAAAACATTTTAAACAGTTGAATAGAAGAACTAAGAGGTTTAATCTAACAAGAACAAGTTGAATAGTTGACATGTACTAAAAATACAAAGCTGACATTCAATCAATACTGTCTATTGCATTGGTTTTGAAAATTAAAAAATATGAAAATATATCTTCCAAATCAAATCCATTTAGGCAGAATATTCTTGGTTGTTTTGTTCTTGTTTTATACATTGTATTTATTTATTACATTTTAGTATTTTCTATGTATTTGATTGATTGATTGAGACTTTTATTAGTAGATTGCACAGTGAAGTACATATTCCGTACAATTGACCACTAAATGGTAACACCCGAATAGGTTTTTCAACTTGTTTAAGTCGGGGTCCACTTAAATTGATTCATGATACAGATATATACTATCAGCAGTGACGTGCAGTCAGGAGAGGCAGGTGAGGCGGGGCCTCACGTGCCATCATGGAAAGAAAAAAAATGTAAAAGGAAAAAAAATAATTTAAATTGTTATATGTATCCAGTGATTATACTATAAAGTTATTTTCCATTTAACTTCACCAGTTTTAGATTATTTTTACTCAAAATCGCTGAATTTTCACATTTGCCGTTCAAATACTGAGAAGAGACTTGCTGTGATCAGCAGCCAGTTGAGGCACGTCACTCAGTTGAGCCTCACATGGATTGCGCAATGACTCGGCTAACTGCTGGCCTGCTGTGCAGTGAGACCGTATTGCTATATGAATTATATTATACATTTCCATAGTTTAGTTAGCTGAGGTATATAATGTACAGTGTATTTTGTCAACAACTGTATGTGTGTAACGTGTTTCTTGCGCTGAGCAATCATAAAACGGCTGCAAAGATGCACTGGCTGAGGCTCGCAGTAATCCCGCCTCCTGGTGGTGTTGTGCCGTATAATGCACCCCCGCCGTAGAATGCACCCCCTGACGGGAGTGTTATATCAACTAAAGCCCACACTTAAACTTTCCATGTGCAAGATTGAATCTATTTAAAAAAGTTATTTAATAAGAAGCCAAAAAGCGCAAAAACAATAATGTTCGTGTTGGAGGAGTTGTGAATGACTGCTGGGCCACAACATTAGGTACAGCTGCAGACTGCAGCACGGATTTCATATTTCAGTCATTCACAACTCCTCCAACACGAACATTATTGTTTTTGCACTTTTTGGCTTCTTATTAAATAACTTTTTTAAATAGATTCAATTTTGCACGTGGAAAGTTTAAGTGTGGGCTTTAGTTGATATAACACTCCCATCAGGGGGTGCATTCTACGGCGGGGGTGCATTATCAAGCACAACAGCGGCGCATGGACTTCATTTATAAGTAAAGGTAAGACCATAATAACGTTTTTTTTATTAAATGTCATTTTTTGTGTACTACAGTTTGTACGGTATGTGTAAAGTTAAAGGCCTACTGAAATGAATTTTTTTTATTTAAACGGGGATAGCAGATCCATTCTATGTGTCATACTTGATCATTTTGCGATATTGCCATATTTTTGCTGAAAGGATTTAGTAGAGAACATCGATGATAAAGTTCGCAACTTTTGGTCGCTGATAAAAAAAAGCCTTGCCTGTACCGGAAGTAGCGTGACGTCGCAGGTTGAAGGGCTCCTCACATTTCCCCATTGTTTACACCAGCAGCGAGAGCGATTCGGACCAAGAAAGCGACGATTACCCCATTAATTTGAGCGAGGATGAAAGATTCGTGGACGAGGAACATGAGACTGAAGGACTAGAGTGCAGTGCAGGACGTATCTTTTTTCGCTCTGAACGTAACTTAGGTAAAAGGGTTCATTGGATTCCACACTTTCTCCTGTTTCTATTGTGGATCACGGATTTGTATTTTAAACCACCACGGATACTATATCCTCTTGAAAATGAGAGTCGAGAACACGAAATGGACATTCACAGTGACTTTTATCTCCACGACAATACATCGGTGAAGCACTTTAGCTACGGAGCTAACGTGATAGCATCGGGCATAAATGCAGATAGAAACAAAAGAAATAAGCCCCTGACTGGAAGGATAGACAGAAGATCAACAATACTACTATCAGGAGACACCGAACCAAACACTGGACCTGTAACCACACGGTTAATGCTGTGCCGCCTGTCGAAGCCTAGCAATGCTGTTGCTAACGACGGCATTGAAGCTAACTTAGCTACGGGACCTCGTCAGAGCTATGATAAAAACATTAGCGCTCCACCTACGCCAGCCCTCATCTGCTCATCAACACCCGTGCTCACCTGCGTTCCAGCGATCGACGGCGCGACGAAGGACACAACCCGTTAACTGCTGCCAATCAAATGGTAAATAAGCTACTCTTTACCTATCCGGTAGAAGTTGGCTGTAGAGGCTACACTGGAGCGTCCACCCAGTGGCTCCTAAAGTCCCTCGGGATCAAAGGCTCCAATCTAAAGAAGGCCCTCAAATCCCTGGCAGAGGAGGCAGAACAAGGGAGCTTCTGGTTGTGGCTCAGAAGAAATGACAAGGCGTGGGGAAAGCAAGGCGCGTAGACAGGGGTTAGTAGGGAGGCTTCCCTGCTGCCATGTTATGGTATGCGGTCAGGCCCACGCTAGACTCAGGGAGATGGACGTCCCTGCCATGCATAGTCCCTTGGGACTCATTCCATATACACAACAGCAATAACACCGGGGTTAGAATGTGGGTACAGTATGGATCTTCTAGCTGGCTGCAGGGGGCGGCAGGGAGACGTCCCTGTCGCTGCTCCACCACCCAGAGATGTTCCGGGATTAAAGGAGCGAAACATCCGTGAAGGGTGGCTCCCGGCTGATGACCCTGCAGCCAGCACCACATGGCACTGTCGGAAGTGCGTCAGGCAGTAATGCCCTGCAAGTGATAACCTGTGCTTACATCTATCTAGGGTTCATATGTTTGTAAATCTGACTGTGATGAAGTCAGTGCCTCACCAGCCATGAACCTCAAAGCATGTCACTGACTATCAGATATATACTATCATCATAATACAGTCATCACACAAGATAATCATCATCAGAGTATATACATTGAATTATTTACATTATATACAACCCGGGGTGTGGGATGGGGGGGGGGGGGGGGGGGGGTGTTAGGCTTGGTTGTTATCATCACTTCAGTCATCAACAATTGCATCATCAGAGAAATGGACATTGAAACAGTGTAGGTCTGACTTGGTAGGATATGTACAGCAAGTAGTGGACATAGAGAGAGAGAGTATAATACATTTTTGCACTTATTTAAGGTATACTTGCAATGGTAGTATTTTATTCATCCTGCTGTGTTAAAATGTACATGTGACACTTTGATTGATTGATTGAAACTTTTATTAGTAGATTGCACAGTACAGTACATATTCCGTACAATTGACCACTAAATGGTAACACCCGAATAAGTTTTTCAACTTGTTTAAGTCGGGGTCCACACTGCTTTGCACTATTATTTTAAATTGTATCTTATGTCTGTACTGCAATTTGGCCAAAGCTGGTTTTAAATGTGTTATTAATGATTAAACTGAACTAAACCGAAGCATTAATTTAGCCAACCACCCAGGGTTTCTGCAGGTATCCACAAATCCAATCTAAGGCTTTTTAATGCCTTTTTAACTTAAAACGAAGTTAATGCCCATGTCCTAGTGCAGATCGTTAGAGCAGACAATTGTCCCTCTACAGAAAATTGTAAGCACTTAATGATATTGTTAAATAGTTGAAAAATGTACATTAACTGTGGCCAAATGATGCACACATGTAATTATAAAATATAATAAGCCTTTTAAACGCAGTAAACATAATTTTCAGTACTGTGGTATTGTTACCATTGAAATTGGAAGGTCAACAACTTAAAGGTGCTCTTTGCAATTCACATGTAAAAATACCTAAGTGTTTATTGTCTATTGTGAGCGAACTGTGGTGCTGAATTTCCCCCCGGGATCAATAAAGTACTTTCTATTCTTTTCTATTCAACTTCTTTACAGAAAATGTTTTTTAAGCAACAATTAAAACAAGAACACCACCTTGGTGGTGTTCTTGTTTTCTTGTTTTGTTTGCAAATAATCAAATAGTTTCTTTTACAACTTCGTTATCTCTTAAAAGCGACACATATATTACCAAATATCTTTTGGCATAATAATTTGAGAGTTGTAAAGAAAAGACGTCCGTACAAACCTTTAATTTCTCAAAGTCCCTCGCACAGCCCACCACTGTCATACCGAATTTGACCAACTCTTTAGCAATGGCCGCCCCGATTCCAACCGAGGCTCCGGTGACGAGAGCAACTCTGCCCCTCCAACGTTCCATCACTTCTTTAATTTTTTTTAATTTTTTTTTTACAAGGAATGCTACTATCTGTTTTTTGGAAAATTCCTGGCAGAACTGGGCCACTTATCAGAGAGCCCACATATAAACACAGACGCGCCCATTTCCTCTTTAATCATTGTCGAAACGGCTGAGCACTCGACCAAAGTAATTACATTCCATTGAAGGGAGGCGGATCTTTAGGAGCCATTGAAAAACCCGGTATTATAAATTTTGTTTTTAAATGTTTTATCAAGGACACAATTGATAGCAGTCATAAGACAAGATGTGGGTCGGAGTAATTTATATTGACGCAAATATTACACAAATTGTGGAAAGCAGCAGAAAGCAGAATCGAAGCAGATCCTCCAGGTTCTGTAACAGCTTCTTCCCTCAGGCTGTAAGACTCTTGAACGCATCATAATTATCCCCTAAATTCCCCCCAAAATGGATTAACTCGCTGGAATAAAAAATACAATATAACATCCATCCATAAACGTGGATGCATATGAAAAAGTGCAATATATTTATCTGTACAGTAATCTATTTATTTATTTATATATGCACCTTATGGCTTTTTTATCCTGCACTACCATGAGCTAATGCAACGAAATGTCGTTCTTATCTGTACTGTAAAGTTCAAATTTGAATGACAATAAAAAGGAAGTCTATAAAGTCTAAATAAATGTATTCACAATATCGTCTATAATTTTGTTTTTTTGTTGTTGTAAACATTCCACAAAGTAGTGCCATTGTTCTGTTACAACTAAAAGTTGTAAACTCTTGTTGTTGAAGTGTGTTGTGCTTATTGCTTGTCATTTAATTAACATTACTACATGTGTATTTGTCGCCGTCATGTGGTCAGGGCAGTTACTACATCTTTGAGAAGTGTGTATTTTGAATCAAACTTTATTGACCAGAAGTTGCATCAGCCAAGCAGAGAAATCTACGGTGCCAGCACGTACTTTATGGTGTTTCTTTTCGAATAAATACTGCATATATCTTTTGTTTAAAAGATAATGTATCATAAGTTGAACTTTGAAACTTGGTTTTTGTCTAAAATATTTCGAGCTAAATTTAAGATTTTTGATGTATAATGAGCTCTTTGTCATGCTCATTAGCGATAATTTGCAATGTCATCTAGGATGGCGTCGTAGTACAAATTCACTTTAGTTTCCCTTCTCATGCCTTGTAAGGTAGCATTACAGCTGGGCTGCAACTAACGATTAATTTGATAATCGATTAATCTGTCGATTATTACTTCGATTAATCGATTAATAATCGGATAAAGGAGACAAACTACATTTCTATCCTATCCAGTATTTTATTGGAGAAAAAAAACAGCATACTGGCACATACTTATTTTGATTGTTTCTCAGCTGTTTGTAAATGTTGCAGTTTATAAATAAAGGTTTATTTAAAAAAAATAAAATAAAAACCTCTGCGCATGCGAATAGCATAAATCCAACGAATCGATGACTAAATTAATCGGCAACTATTTTAATAATCGATTTTAATCAATTAGTTGTTGCAGCCCTAATTACAGCATATATATGAATACATTTGCATAACATATGTATATATTGACTGTATTGTTTGTCTTTTTAGTTTCACCCTTTTGAATGTCAATAAACCTGCTGACAACGCTCATCGGTCTCCAGAGTCGTGACGTAAGAAAGGTGTTAAACATAACCATGCTTTGACATGACATCACTATTTAGAATTTTCCCTCACCTAAAAAAACGTTGTAGCACAGAAGCATTTAACAATAGTGAACAAATATATGCAAATAAGTAAGAATAAAATGTACTTATTGATATAAAAAGGCGGATCGGTGCGGCATCTTCAGTAATGCGGACGCTGTATCGATCCGTTGTGGTGACGAAGGAGTTGAGCCGGAAGGCAAAGCTCTCAATTTACCGGTCGATCTATGTTCCCATCCTCACCTATGGTCATGAGCTTTGGGTTATGACCGAAAGGACAAGATCACGGGTACAAGCGGCCGAAATGAGTTTCCTCTGCCGGGTGGCGGGGCTCTCCCTTAGAGATAGGGTGAGAAGCTGTCATCCGGGAGGAGCTCAAAGTAAAGCCGCTGCTCCTCCACATCTAGAGGAGCCAGATGAGGTGGTTCGGGCATCTGGTCAGGATGCCACCCAAACGCCTCCCTAGGGAGGTGTTCAGGGCACATCCGACCGGTAGGAGGCCACGGGTAAGACCCAGGACACATTGGGTAGACTATGTCTCCCGGCTGGCCTGGGAACGCCTCGGGATCCCCCGGGAAGAGCTGGACCAAGTGGCTTGGGAGAGAAAAGTCTGGGCTTCCCTGCTTAGGCTGCTGCCCCCGCGACCCGACCTTGGATAAGCGGAAGAAGATGGATGGATGGATATAAAAAGTATAAATACAACTGGAATAAAAAAAATAGGACGTTTAAATGTGTATGTGGATGTATATATGCTTGAATGACTGTACATGTCAGAAAAGTGAATGCCTTTTATCGTCACTATACACAGGTACAATGAGATTAAAAGCAACTCCAGTATCAGTGCGACAATCTACAAATATGCAAAAACATAGGAAGGAAAGAAAAATAAAAAGTGCAAAAGGAGGTAAGGTGCACAGTCCAGTCCTGAGAACGAATGTTCTGAATGTGTTGTTTAAAAATTATACTATATACATAAGCATTCAGACTGTGTAAATAGAAAAACTCATATAAAAATTATTTATATATACATATTTTTTTCTATAAAACAAATATTAGTTCCAATACTTCAGTTGCCAGTCAGATGGGCAATGCCTATGCTGTACCTGCATGTGCATAAAGAACGGCTCCCAAACTAATGGCTCACAAATGTGAATCGGTTCTCATCGTTCACTTAAAGGGGCCCAGCTGCCATCCATCCATTTTCTACCGCTTGTCCCTTTTGGGGTCGCGGGGGGTGCTGGAGCCTATTTCAGTTGCACAAGTCGCCACTTCAAATCGTGCGGTGCAACCCTATTAAAAAGCGAGATGTAATTTTTGATGTCACGCTAAAATAAATCACTGCAACATCCCAATTCGTTTGTTAATGAGCCAATCAATTGATTCAGTTTATTGGTGCATTTCACAGCCCTCCAGTCTTTGAGTAGATACATTAGCATTTAACAATACAAAAAAATGCTTTATTAAATTCAAAGAACACAAACTAAGAATCAAGAGAAGATAGTTAATTTGTGTTCTAATCATAATTAGCATGTTTTAAATTTACTTTTGTATCACTTCCACAGCGTCCATTGCAATGACGTCATCTGGCAAGTTCCAATCACTACTTTCCTTACTGAGGAGTTGTCTTGCGTTTATCTCCTCTCTCATTGCCTTCTTCGGACTACCACATGTTTGTGCGAATGACATTAAGACCGATTATGTTGTGTTTTAACGCATTGTCGAAAACAAATGATAGTAGGAAGGATTAAACCAATTTCAACTAATAACTCCTTGTTGCTATGGACATCTTGGCGGAAACTGGAGTGCAGGACTTGGCGCAGGAAGACGCCGCATGTCCCAAGCAACTCTCTTGAAGGAGCAGGGCAAAGGCAGGCTGGTCTTGCCTCGGCGTCATCTCCGAGAGGTCCAACCTGGCTTCAGTCCATTGTGCGCCATCTAATGAAGATAATATGACGAAGAGGAATGAGTTCTATGGTCTCAGCCAAGTTTGGAATGGTGTGCACGCTGGACAGCACCGTGCTGGCCTCCACAGCCAAGAACTTGCTGGGGGACATGGACATTTGGGAGGAAGCTCCTCTGCGGTTCTGCGCTTTGGCCCAGAAGATGCTGTCCACCTGCTCCTCCAAGCTGAGTGTGTCATCAGACGCTTTGTCGGACCAGGCCGAGTACTGCTCTGAGCCTTGAGAGGACAGGAGGCGTTTGGATGCTTGAGGACACGCGTGATAATGGACATGAGGAGCCAATCGTTCAAGGAGTGGAGACAAAACAAACAGTTAGCTACAAAATGTGTACTCCGGCAAATCTGGTATTGGATGTTAGGTGGAAACAACAGGTTTGGTTTCAAGTGTGGAGTTAAAGATCACACGGATAAACGCTAAAATGAAAACTCACAGGGATGAAATCAAAACTGTCCATCAGGGGGCGCCCATCAAAAGGACATCCTGCCATCTAGGACACAGACAAGCATCAATAAGTTGAGGCAACAAGTGAGAGCTAATAGAAGACCATAGAAAGAAGACCGACCGTGTTGGGTTACGCCAAAGGAGGCGGTGGGCTAAGGTCGCAACGCTGCACCGTCGGCGGGGGGCACGGCGAGTAATGGCGCCTCTTCCTGCCGCTGTACGAGGAAGTGAAAGTCTTAGGGCAGCCATCTTGCAGGTAGCCCTCGTGCTCCACTTTCCTCCTCATGGTGGAGTTCCAGTGGCTTTTGATGGCGTTGTCCGTCCTGGTGCAACAAAACTTGTTACATTTTTTCCTTGTTTCATTCACTGTGACATATCTTTTCAGTTTTTTACACATTAAACACAATGGTTTTACATTACAGTACTCACAAGTAGTTTTACAAAACCAATGTAGTTTACTAATAGCAGACAGACAGGAAATGGATGGAAACTAGGGCTGGGCGATATATCGATATACTCGATATATCGCAGGTTTGTCTCTGTGCGATATAGAAAATGACTATATCGTGATATTCGAGTATACGTTCTCACGCAGTAGCTTTTAGCTGCAGGCATTACACTACAGGCTTTTTTCACTCTTGTCTCTCCTTCTCACAGACAGCAAGCGCACCTTCTTACATACGTATACGCCCTCGCAGAGCAGAGAGGTAGCGGCATGGGTAACGTTAGCTGTGGTGCGAGTGGTAATACGAGAGAAAGAAGGTGCGAATCTGGTAACAAATGAAGGAAGAATTAATTCCCAAGAAAAACAGCACGCGGTCCATCGTCTGGCGGTGGTTTGGCTTCAAGTGGGAATATGTCGAACAGACAACCGTAATTTGTCAAGTGTGGGGCAAAAGCGTTGCTACAAAAAGTAGCAATACTGCTAATATGTAGCATCATTTGAAAAGTCACACGCTAGAGAATGAAGGGTGCTTACTCCGCATGTCAACATCTCCGTTCGGTGCCACACCAACAAAATGCTGAGGCAACCATTTCCACATCAACACCGTATGAAAAAAATAGTCAACAAGAGAAGGAGATAACGTCCACAGTAACCTACCACATGGCGATTTGATTTCCTATTATGCAGCTCATTTTTATTTGGCAGTTATTAAAATATCTTGTGTGACGTGCACAAAAGTGCACTTTATTTGTTTTAAACTATTGTAGAGGCGTTTTGTACAAAAAGTGCACTTTAATTTAGTGTGGTTTTGATATGTCATCTTAGTGACATCATGCACAAAAGTGCACTCATAGCTTGTTTTAAAATGTCTCTTGACAATTTTGCCCTTTCTGTTTTGAAATGACATGAATGTTTGTGCCACTGCTTAATAACTGTTTAAAAATACAGTTTTGGTCAATTGACTTAGTTGTGATTTCCCTCTGTGCATGAAAGTTTAAAATGAGCATATATTAATGCAGTATGGACAAGAATGTTTTAATGTAGACTCATAGAATCATCATACTGCTGTGATTATATGCCTCAAGTGTTAATTCAAGGCTAAGGCAAAATATTGCGATATATATCGCGACATGGCTTAAAAATATTGAGATATTAAATGGTAAATGGGTTGTGCTTGTATAGCGCTTTTCTACCTTTCTAAGGAACTCAAAGCGCTTTGACACTATTTACACATTCACCCATTCACACATACGCATTCACACACTGATGGCCATATCGCCCAGCCCTACTCTAATATATCTTTTCAGTTTTTTACACATTAAACACAATGGTTTTACATTACAGTACTCGCAAGTTGTTTTACAAAACCATTGTAGTTTACTAATAGCAGACAGACAGGAAATGGATGGAAACCACGTTTTCCTGGCTGAGTTGGCAATAAAGAGGCTTCAATTATCTAGAAGGAGTACAGATCTTCAATGACACTGGATGAACAACCGGGATAGGTGAAGGGCACTTGGATGTTTGCACCCACTGTAGTTGTACACCATATCTCAATGTGCTTATGTATAATGTACGGTCGGACGGTAATAATCTGTTGAGTTGTACTACTCAAACAGATTGGCGGAAGCGTTGCCCATCTCAGAAAGATACAAAAGCAGAGTTGCGAGCGTAGTTCTGATGGCTATACCGTGATAGCCAATAACCTACCATAATTTCCGACAATCAACAAGTTACCCATCAGGTTAGACCCATCCAGATTGGATGAAGGAGGCAGTATTGAAGGTACACCGAGGCGAAATAGTTCCACCAAAGTTGTTGCAAAATGTTTGGCAAAGACAAACTCGAATGCAAAGAACTAGCACTGAAGTGCAACCGTGTTTACTGTGTGAAAATATAGAACCAAAGTCAGAGCTGCGACAAGCCATGACCGCATGCAACTAAATATGAGGCTCAATGAAGGTACTCCCAATCTTAATTATGTTTTTGACTGTTTTGAGCAGTGGAGATGTGGGTGCCCTGCAACTGAAATACCACTACTCTTGCTTAACACCTCTGTATCACAGAGAGAAGGAACATGTTACAACCAAGAACACAGAAAAAGTCCAGTCATCCCATTAAATTGAAGTCTACCTTTTGGTGTTCTCTGAACTTCTTACCTATGTAATTAAGAAACAACAATGATGAGCCTGTTTTGTTTTGACTTGGTAAGGCTTTAGAAGGAAATACTTGAACAATTTGGAACAGATATATGTTGCACAAAAGAACAGAGCGTTACACACAGTCCACAGTACACAGGATTTCTCTCCACAGCTCCGAGTGTCAGTGCTCACTGAAGCTCATGAATTCAATTATTTATGCTTACATGTGGAAATAATAATAATAAATAAAATAATAATAAGAAGAATCTGGGTATTATCTTCGACCCAACTTTCTCGTTTGAGTCACACGTCAAGAGTGTTACTAAAACGGCCTTCTTTCATCTCCGTAATGTCGCTAAAATTCGTTCCATTTTGTCCACTAGCGACGCTGAGATCATTATTCATGCGTTCGTTACGTCTCGATTACCGTAACGTATTATTTTCAGGTGTCCCTATGTCTAGCATTAAGAGATTACAGTTGGTACAAAATGCGGCTGCTAGACTTTTGACAAGAACAAGAAAGTTGGATCATATTACGCCTATACTGGCTCACCTGCACTGGCTTCCTGTGCACTTAAGATGTGACTTTAAGGTTTTACTACTTACGTATAAAATACTACACGGTCTAGCTCCATCCCATCTTGCCGATTGTATTGTACCATATGTCATACTTGCCAACCCTCCTGGTTTTACCGGGAGACTCCTGGTATTCAGCGCCTCTCCCGATAACCTCCCGGCAGAAATTTTCTCCCGACAAACTCCCGGAATTCAGCCGGAGCTGGAGGCCACGCCCCCTCCAGCTCAATGCGGACCTGAGTGGGGACAGCCTGTTCTCACGTCCGCTTTCCCACAATATAAACAGCTTGCCTGCCCAATGACGTCATAACATCTACGGCTTTTAGAGAGTAGAGTGCACAACTGCGCACACAACAAGGAGACGAAGCAGAAGAATGGAGGCGGCACTATTCTGCACTTTTTAATTGTGTTAAAAGTGAGCCCTTTGTTATAGGCAGCATCCACAACAGTGAGGCTGTTGGAGTCACTGTAAGTGAGGTGCTGCAGGCAATATCCCAGCTAGCTGATAATAAAGCCAGTGGCCCTGATCATATAACTGCAGAACACCCGAAACATGCAAGCCCCAGAGTAGCGGTCCTGCTTTCCATCTGTTTTACAGGCCTGATGTCACACGGGCTGCTGCCTGACTCCATGATGGCTGTCACTCTGGTGCCGGTCATCAAGGACAAGGCAGGTAAGGTGGGAAGCATGGAGAATTACAGGCCTATTGCACTTGCAAGCATAATTTCTAAAGTTATAGAGAGAATTTTATTAGACCGCTTAAGCGTTTTTCTTACCACTGCTGACAATCAGTTTGGTTTTAAAACTAAGCATGGTACTGACCTTTGTATCTATGCATTGAAAGAAGTGATTGATATGTATAAAGGTAAGAACTCCTCAGTTTTAGTTGGCTATATTGACGCATCGAAAGCCTTTGATAGAGTCAACCATCAGAAACTGTTTTTAAAACTGAAAGAGAGGGGCGTGCCTGATAGTATCATCAGAATTCTGTCATATTGGTATGCTAATCAGAGCATGCAGATCAGATGGGGCGGTAAATGCTCAGCAACATTTAAGGTTGGGAACGAGGTACGCCAGGGGGGAATTCTCTCCCCTGCCCTCTTCAATCTGTATATGAATGACCTATCTGTACAGCTCAATACATGTAGAACCGGATGTGTACATGGCAATACTGTGGTCAATCATTTTATGTATGCGGATGATTTAGCCGTCCTGTCTCCTAGCTGTGCTGGCTTCCAACAGCTGCTGAATATATGTACAGATTATGGTTTAAAATATGATGTGAAATATAATGCCAAAAAGAGTGTCATCATGATATGTAGAACAAGAGAGGACAAGGACCTCTCTTTTCCTTCATTCTATCTGTCAGGACAGGTGCTGAGTGTGTGTGATAAAACTAAGTATCTGGGGCACATCATTACTGATCTATTGGGTGATGATGATGACCTATACAGACAGCGGCGTATGCTGTATGCCCAAGTCAACATGCTGAGAAAGAAATGTTATTATTGTACATATGATGTAAAGATAAACTTATTCAGAGCCTATTGCACTCCTCTGTATACTGCCCCCCTGTGGGTAAAGTATAAGCAGAAAAGCATACAGAAACTGCAGGTTGCTTATAATGACTGTATGAGGCTTCTCCTGGGAATTCCAAGAAGATCCAGTGCAAGCCAGATGTTTGTTAGTGTTGGGGTGCCCACTTTTTCAGCGTTGCTACGCAACATTATGTATAAGTTTATGTGTAGGGTATCTGAGTCTGAAAATGACATAATCTCTGTGTTAACGAACTCTGGCCACAGTTCTGTTAAGTACTCATCTGGACTGTGGAATCATTGGCACACATGTTTGTATGTCAGAAACGGACATTTGGGTTTTATGTTTTTATTTATTTTTATGTTTTATTTTTAATGTATGTTTTATTGTTTTGTTTTTAATGTATTGTATTCTGTTTTTATATGTTTAAATGGATCTTAAGGTCTGCAATAAAGATTGATGAATATGTACAGCAATTTACCTAATTTTTCCCCACTCACATCAACTCATTTTATATTTTTCTACAATAAACTATGCCAAAAAACTCATAACAGACATATCTTTTTTTGATAGAAACAAAAAGAACAGGGCGTCACACACAGTCCACAGTACACTCATACTTGCCAACCCTCCCGATTTTCCCGAGAGATTCCCGAATTTCAGTGCCCCTCCCGAAAATCTCCCGGGGCAACCATTCTTTCGAATTTCTCCAGATTTCCACCCGGACAACAATATTGGGGGCGTGCCTTAAAGGCACTGCCTTTAGCGTCCTCCCTCACCTGAAAAGAAGACTATTATATATGTCTCCATTATCCATAGGTTTATCTATGACCCATAAAGTAGGCAGGCACGGAGCTATTTCTCAGCGTGTGTTTATTACAGCCGGCACGTTAATACACTGACACACAACATCCGGATTCCCATCATGCATTGCTTCAAAACTACGGCAAGTAGTAATGTCCAAAAACATAACAGAGACGAAGCAAGAAGAACGAAGAAGAGACAAGGCGACGACGAGTAAGAAGAAGTACGCTTGCAAGTTCCAAAATGATTGGAAAAAATAATTTCAGTTCATAAAGTACTATCCATCTATCTATCATCCACGACAGCTCGAAGGGGAAGGGGTATGCTGCCTGCACATTTTGTAGATCAGACTTCTCCATTGAACACGTACAGTATATATATATATATATATATATATATATAAGAAATACTTGAAAATATATACACCCCCCCACCCCGCTATCCCCTCCAGCACCCCACCTCAACCCTGCCCGCATCTCCCGAATTCGGAGGTCTCAAGGTTGGCAAGTATGCAGTACACAGGATTTCTCTCCACTACAGAATAAAGTAAGAAATAATGCACACTCATATTAATGCCACAGCGGCACACAAGATGTCAACATAGACACGCAGCGGACACGAGACCAGGAAACCCTGTAATAACTGCCGCTAGCCTTAAGCTAATCCACACATACAAGTCCGGTTTTTACAACAATTTAACAAACAGAAAGTTCTGGAATTTAACCCGCATGTTTAACAGCACGTCACAAGACAGTGTGCATTCTTATAAAATACTTTAAGAGCGACAACCAAAAAGCTTATAAAAAAATAAAGGGAGAGACTTAAACATGACTTACCAGCTCCGAGCGTCAGTGCTCACTGAAGCTGCTCACACAGGTGCGACGCCAAATGACCCCCCAGGGAAACAAAAAGGTATGTAACGGAAAATAATAGAGTGGAACCTATCTCAGCTGCATTCAGGCGGAAGGCAGGGTACACCCTGGACTAGTCGCCACCTCATCATGTAAAACATTTTTCAGAACACACACATTATACAAAAATACATGATAAAATAAATAAGAAAACGGGAGCTCTATATTGGGAGTTTAAGTACCTATATGAACATTGCGCACTCACGTCGCCATTTTGTATTGATTACTGCAGCTGTGCACTGGATTCATTCACAAATACTAACTACAACTCGCAAACACTTTAGAGTTAGGCTCCACCATCAGAATGTGTACTTAAATTTATAAAGATCACATAGATATCATTCAGTGAGTTGATTCACCAAAACTAACCTGTTAAACAGGAGGAAAAAGCACACAGAACGTTTCAGTTATTCACAGACTGGTCGCTCTCATCAGAATGACAAGTAGCTTCCGGTCTGCAGGTAATAGCATTCAATTGGGAAGAAACGCCCTACTGCCCCCTACTGACCGATGTGGATACTGATAAATGTGGAATGACAGCTCCAAAAACGAATTCAAACCACAAAATAAAATAAATAAATCAACACAAAAATGTGGGTGTCAACAGCATCATCGTTTTCACAGCTTTTTGGTTGTTAGAGGTAGAGAGTGTTTTAATGTAGAGTTCTAAATCTTTTTTAAAAGGCACAAAAAACAGGTCGGTTATTGAGAAACTTACACTTATGAATATAAAACTTAGCCAATAGTATAATGAGGTTGCAAAGGTTAAATTCATTTTCAAATTTGTTTTCATACAGTGTAAATCCAAATAGCACATCTTTAAAACAAAGCACACATTTGTCATGATCGTCCAGGATGACGCGACAGATGCCCTGCCGTAGTGATCGAGTGCTTTCACAAGTCCAAAACAGGTGGTAAACAGTGTCTGGATGCATGTCACATAAGGTGAATTAGCTTATGTGCTAGTTTGTTTCTTTGCCGGCTTGGGACGTCACCATGTTTATCGGGAGTAAAACAGGACAGGTGGAGGATGAAAATGGCCGCAGGAGTTATTTAGAATGCCTGTCAGCCTCCTGGAGGCCAAATGAGAGAGGGGCAGTTTCGACTTCTGCCGTGGACACTCCCAGGCGAGTGGACGACGTGACGTGATGACATCCACAGGCACTTAAAGGACAAGCACTGAAGCAGGCAGGATGGCCGCGAGTTGTTGGAAAGGACGACTTGACTCCGTTTTTGACTACAGGACACCAAAATTCATAGTGGCCAAAAACAAAAAAGTTGGAATTTTGTACAGACTCATCCAGTTATCTATCATCGGTTATCTGATAGGGTAAGTGAGACCTCTTTGAACTTTTATTCAATGCGTCTGTCCACTATCGCTTGAATCGATAAAGTCTAGTTTATTTGAATCGACAATACACAAAACTTAACTGGGAGTGTGAGGTAGTGTCTTTATTTTTTTTTAAAGTGCCAGTGTATAGAAGTTTAAAGAAGTATCACAATTCGATGTACAATTGATTTCACCACCATTATTGTTTTGAAATCTTAACTACAAGGCAACAAGAAAAAATGGAGCCAAGAAAACCGTAAACAATATTGAAAATCACAATTTAAGATGGTGGACAATAAAAGACAAACAAGAAAAATTAAATTGCAATTAAGTTGGTAGACTAACGGTACCAAGCAAATATTTGGAGACAATATTTCATGCCAATAAATGACAAGCATCCAAACTTTTGAATCAAAACTATTATGCACTTACAGTCCAAATAATTAAAAAATAATTTTATTGACTAATCTTATCTAATACAGTGCCTATATTTATGTATTTGTAGCATTAGCAATAGTATTCCATTGATTGTACCATATTTAATCTATACTATGAATGTATACCTTTTACACTCTCATATGTAACTTTTTAAATCATTCCTAATGCTGCTTGTGCATTTTTTTTTCTTTTTTGCCTTTTTTTTTGTTTTCATGTACTATAGTTTGCATATGTAGTGCTTAAATGTATACGTGTTTGTTTGAATATGCAGTTGACATAATTTACTTTACGGTATAGAGATGTCCGATAATGTCTTTTTTGCCGATATCCGATATTCTTATATTGTCCAACTCTTAATTACCGATTCCGATATCAACCGATACCGATATATACAGTCGTGGAATTAACACATTATTATGCCTAATTTTGTTGTGATGCCCCGCTGGATGCATTAAACAATATAACAAGATTTTCCAAAATAAATCAACTCAAGTTATGGAAAGAAATGCCAACATGCCATATTTATTATTGAAGTCACAAAGTGCATTATTTTTTTTAACATGCCTCAAAACAGCAGCTTGGAATTTGGGACATGCTCTCCCTGAGAGAGCATGAGGAGGTTGAGGTGGGCGGGGTTGGGGGGGGCGGGTTGAGGTGGAGTGGGTAGTAGGGGGTGTATATTGTAGCGTCCCGGAAGAGTTAGTGCTGCAAGGGGTTCTGGGTATTTGTTCTGTTGTGTTTATGTCGTGTTACGGTGCAGATGTTCTCCCGAAATGTGTTTGTCATTCTTGTTTGGTGTGGGTTCACAGTGTGGCGCATATTTGTAACAGTGTTAAAGTTGTTTATACGCCCACCCTCAGTGTGACCTGTATGGCTGTTGACCAAGTATGAATTGCATTCACTTGTGTGCGTGAAAAGCCGTAGATATTATGTGATTGGGCCGGCACGCAAAGGAAGTGCCTTTAAGGTTAATTGGCGGTCTGTACTTATCCCTACGTCCGTGCACACAGCGGCGTTTAAAAAGTCATACATTTTACTTTTTGAAACCGATACCGATCATTTTGAAACAGATACCGATAATTTTTGATATTACATTTTAAAGCATTTATGCAAAGGCAGTGCCTTTAAGGTTTATTGGCGCTCTGTACTTCTCCCTACGTCCGTGTACCACTACGTACAGCGGCGTTTTAAAAAGTCATACATTTTGCTTTTTGAAACCGATATCGATAATTTCCCATATTACATTTTAAAGCATTTATTGGCCGATAATATCGGCAGCCCGATATTATCGGACATCTCTACTTTACGGGATTAAAAAAGTCTATCTTGAATGACGCTAGTAAATTAATGTTGACGCTTGCCATTAGATGAGGATTAAAATGCAAATGATTCCTTCCAGGTGGGTTTTTTTACGCAAGAAAGGCTACCAGGAGACAGACGAGGCCATCCAGAGCTCGGTCATCACGAAACTGAAGGGCGTCTCAGTGACCAACACCACAGAGTCAGGTGTGTTGGTGTGGGGGCCGGAGGACTACGTCATCCCACCACAGGTGAAAACCGACACACTCCCAGAGCGGCGCTAACATGAGCGTCAGGGTTAAACATACCTCATATACTTTTTGTTGTTTGCATGCAGGGTGAAGACGCTCTATTTGTTGTAACCAATTTCTTTGAGACGCCCAATCAGAAGCTAGGATACTGTGCTGAGGTGAGTATAATGCATAAGCAGTATAATGCAGCAATGTTGTTTTTGTATGTATTGTAAGCATCAGTCTATCAAATCCATTTTACTATACTGGTTGACTTTTATCTTCCATCTTGTTTCGTATTGTGCTGAGCAGCACAGGTTTGATGTCTCCTATGGTTATCTTTACATTTATCCTTAGAATGATGTCAATCCAAAGCAAAGCAAATAAAAAAAACACGTATGTCTTTAACATATTCACTGAGCTAATATTTGGTGACAACTCACAGGATGTTTGACTTTTTAAGCATATTTTTCCCAGAAAATGTCTCATAGGAAATATCATTTAAAATAATCAGTTCCAGTGTACAACACCCAAAATCAGTGAAGTTGGCACGTGGTGTAAATCATAAATAAAAACAGAATACAATGATTTGCAAATCCTTTTCAACTTATATTCAATTGAATAGACTGCAAAGACAAGATATTTAATGTTTCAATTGAGAAACCTTTTTTGAAAAATAATCATTAACTTACAATTTAATGG
>NC_084740.1:10327448-10369948 GCF_033978785.1 Entelurus aequoreus | reverse complement strand
ATGGCTAACGTTAGCTGTGATGCTAGCGTAGCCGTGTGAGCGGTAATAATGAAGGAAGAATTAATTAATTCCAAAGAAAAACAGCAGGGGGTCCATCGTCTGGCGGTGCTTTGGCTTCAAGTGGGAATATGTTGAACAGACAACCGTAATTTGTCAAGTGTGGGGCAAAAGCGTTGTTATAAAAAGTAGCATTACTGCTAATATGTAGCATCATTTGAAAAGTCCCCTGCTAGAAAATGAAGAGTGTTTGAAACTCTGCATGTCAACATCTCCATTGTGTATTATTCAAACTCACCTAATTCAGCTGGCTAGTTGTTATCAAGAGTACTAAAACCCTTTTCAACATGAATCTGACAACTAAGTAGGCTAAATAACTTTAAACTTTAATACATGCTCGGATAAGGCCAGTATCGGCCAGTATCGGTATCGGATCGGAAGTGCAAAAACAACATCGGTATCGGATCGGAAGTGCAAAAACCTGGATCGGGACATCCCTAAAATCCACCCATAACTTTTTGAGCTATCTTACTAACCATCTCCATCTCCGGCTTACTAGATGCCATATGTCAGCCTAGAGGAGCTTTTGTAACCTGTAACCTGTTTTGAAAAAGTTTTGAGACTTTTGATACCAAAATAAAAGATTGCGAGAATTGGTTTCAGTCGAAAATCGCGTGGAAACGATACTGAATCGAGTCGTCACCCAAAGAATCGGAATTGAATCTGAAGTTGTTGTAAGATTCACATACTAACTGAGGTGCTGAAAAAAAATTCACACGATTCAAATTTTTCTGAATTCAAAATAGGTTTTTTGGGGCCCTAAAAAAAGATGTTGTTTGTGGACCCATTTCATTGTTTAATATTACTCGTGTAGAGCTTGGACTGACTGCAGACTAGTGTGTATTGTAATACAGTTGTCCATTACTACATTGCACTTTGAAGTTTACAGCTTGAAAACGGGACTATGTGGGTGTTATTTCATGTCCAAAGAGTTTTCTTAATGTTAAAAAACATATTCAGCAAGTTGTTAAGTTTTTTAGGTGCTATCTATGAAAATATTACATTTACAATTAAAAACAAAGGCTTGCAACCCATTAACAGCAATAAATGCGAGTTGGCTGTATTACTCTTGGTGACTACAAATAGATTCGGCTATGGGAGCTTTAGTGTGTGCATGAAAGACACAACCAACAAAAATGCAGTTCAAGTACATTTATAATAAGCTATTAAAGAAATACTGTATTATTTTTTTTGTTATGTATGCAAATGTAAAGATTTGTATTTACTATAAATAATCAGGTATGACCAATTAAGAAAATGACTACATTGACAACTACTATTCAGTTTAATGTGTTCAAGAGTCATGTTTTTATATTTCAGATAATGTCCAAAGTTTATATGAAAAGGTAAAAAAGTAGGTTGATAAGGGAAAAACAAAAGTGTTCGATATCACAGTAAATCCAATTCAAAACTGCTATGCCGCTTAGGCGATAATTGTACAAGTAAACACAACACAACAGATGGGAAAAACTATGAAAAAACAAGTTTTTTAATATCATCGTACATAGTGATTTTTTAATGTTTTTTATTTTCATTCCATGTTTTACTGCATGCTACCTTTGTTGATGAGTGGTGTTATTTCCCCTGTATTTTTTGTGATGATTTTTGAAATGTCGGTGCCACTATATACTGTATGTCTATGAGTTGAATAGGATCCCAACGGAAACAAGACCGCAAGGACTATATTGGACGGACCTGTTAGACAAAGTATTTTAAATGTAAATGTGCTGTTTTACATGTTTTCTTAAAATATATTCAATCAATCAATCTTTGGGTAAACGGTTCAGCTACAATATAAACGTAAATAGTATGGTCATTATAGAAATAGGCCGTTCAAAGCCATACTAAATGATCAATTACCTCCCTGGGCTTTTGAATGGACGTGGCCGCAATAATGTTAAACCAAACTAAAACTATTACAAAGGACATGTTGACTCACCGCTGAATAAAAGTTTAGCAGAAACTAAGTGTAACTGAATCCATGAGGTCATTCAGTCCATCAAAGTAGAACAAGCAGAGCACGATGACCACGTTGATGAGGCGTGAATCTTTGGGCACCTAACAATTTGATCCGATTCTTGGGGTGACTATTCGATTCAGAATCGATTCTTGATTTATATTGATTCTCGCAGTGTATTATTTAGAATAAAAAAACTTTTTCAAAACAAGTTACAAATTAGAAAAGCTCCTTCTGGTTGCATTGAGATGGCCTAAAAATGTTATTATTATTATTATTAAAAAAAAAAAAAGTTTTGTTTTTTTTAATCGATTTTTGAATATTATGAATTGTTTTAGAATTGGGAAGAAAAAGAATCGCGATTCGGATGTGAACCGATTTTTTTTTGTGCTACTGGAGTGTTTATGCCAGGGGCTGGCCCTTGGTTGAAGTACAATTTGGTTTTTGTCTGACTTTTCAGAACAGATTCCTAACTAAAAAAGAGCTACCATTGTCATACTTCTGCTCTGGCATAAGCAGGTACTATTTCGAGTAGCTGGTTAGACAGGGTTCCAAGCTGATAGAGTAAACCACCGCTGGTCACTCTTGGTCGGTCACTTGAGATTAGCTCTGGACGCTACAAATATATAATGCCAAAGGTTGACTCCTGGTGGCCAGGCCTTTTCAGAATAATTGTGAGGAATGCGACCAACCCAACAATTCCCCTCTTCTTCTATAAACCTACTGAAGCCATTCCAAGTGTTTTTATAAATAGGCATTTCTCTCCAATTGGAAGTGAAATGTAAGACTAGTTTGTATTCAAACTGGATTAGGTACAGTACAATATAAAATCCAGAAAGTCTGCATAAATGCTTGTTATTTCCAAAGGAGTCAAGAGTGGTCGATGCTTATCCAGGGGTGAAAACTCCACTGGCACGTGTGAAATCTTTGGCTGGTGTCCTGTGGAGAGACCGTTTAAACCACAGTAAGGAGACATATTTGTATTTTTCTTCAGTTAAATCCATTTTTATCGTATATTATTTCTGCAATTTTTTTGTGATTTTTTTATTTTAATTTTACCAAAAGGTCTCTGCTGACAAACGTAGAGAACTTTACTATCTACATCAAGAATTTCATAGTGTTTCCTAAATTCACATTTTCAAAGTAAGTCCTGTAGACGCTAAGCGCGCGTATCCAACAAGGTCTATACAAACTGTGCTTTTCCTGACTGTTAGGTCTAACATTCTGGACACAACGGACCAGTCCTATTTGAAGAAATGCAGATATGATGAGAAGCTTCACCCCTACTGCCCCATCTTTCGCTTGGGAGATCTCACCTTGAGAGCTGGATACAACTTCAGTGACATGGCAACATTTGTATGCACCGTTACCATTATTCTTCTATTTATCACACCGTGTCCGCAATTGATATTGGTATTTTGCACCAGGGGGGTTCAATTGGCATCCATATTAAGTGGGACTGTGACCTGGACAAAGGTTACTCCAGCTGTCACCCACAGTACCACTTCACCCGCCAGGACATCAGCGCGTCCAACAATGCGATCGCAGTGGGATTCAACTTCAGGTTAGACTTGATTTACGAATACAAATATTTCACTTTAAACAACAGAAGATGATCTTTGCGACTTTATTCATGATGGTTCAATGGTTCTTCCAGACATGCTCGCTATTATAAAAATGCAGCAGGGGAGAGTTACCGATCTCTATTCAAAGTCTACGGCGTGCGATTCAACATCATGGTGAATGGGAGGGTAGGCAAAATGCGTCTCTTATGCGTCCATCACTTTGACATATTTAGTGGTCAAATTTAAGTCCTGTTTGGCACCTTTTTTTTTTGGCCAGTACAATAAATCACAACACAACCAGTCATACAGTGTTAAGATTTACTTAGAATGTTCTATTCATTTGTCTAAAAAAAATAATAATACTTGAACTGAATTCAAATATACTTTTTAAATACAATTTTTGCATAATTTTTTGTTGTGAAAAATAAATCTCAGTTAAGAATTCAAATGTAGAAATGATATTACAATATAACCTAACGTCTTTTTATATTTGTATCGTATATATATATATATATTTCTTTAATTTAAAGATAAAAAAAAAAAATACCTTGAGCCACATCTTTCAAGCCCAACTTTAATGTATAAAACCTTGAATTCCTCTGTGGTCCATAGGCTGGAATGTTCAGCATTGTGCCCACAGCCATCAATGTTGGTTCAGGTTTAGCTTTAATGGGTGCGGTAAGTAAAATCTCTCATTGTTTTGAATTTTGATTTAATTAATTTTATACACTGCCACATCACCAAAGGTGACACTTTTTTTAAATTTAATATAGGGAGTATTCCTTTGTGACATGATCCTTCTCTACCTCATGAAGAATGGCACGGCCTATCGGCAGAGGAAGTTTGAAGGGTATGTTTCAGCTGCAGCTTTGGAAAAGGAGGCGTCTACTGATAAAGCGTTAATACTCATTTGGTGTTTGTGTATGTTGTGTCTCCACAGACAGTTGGCGAGTGAAGATGTCAACACTACGAATGTAACAATACCAAAATCTCATGATACGATATTGTCAGGGTATTAAGGCCACGGTACGATATTATTGTGGTATTGTCCAAAATAAAAAGACTGGTAAACATGTTACAGTGTGTAAAATGAAGTGACAGGAATGTTTAGGATAAAAACACTTACTGAAGCCAAACACAAACATGATGCTCAAATGTTCTAATCATATTTATTATTACAAACATGTATTTTTAAGTGCAAAGAATTGCGTGGGACCATCCACTGTTTTTAAACAAATATTTAAAATAAAACTTACAGTTGAGTGTCTTTAAACTGACAATGTAAAAACTTGCCCCACTGGCTTCAAATACATTTTCCAGGTGATGGTTTATCAAGAAGCTTCTCATATTACTCGTATTCCCTGCGGTGCGCCCTGCCCGCGCTTCCACCGGGCGCTTTCCCTCTGTGCGGTGCGCCATAACCGGCTCTGTGTCGGCTCGGAAGCGCTCGTGACAAAGGTGGCGTGCTTTGCAGTAGCAGACTTTCTTACCTTCGCCACAGAGGGTATGTTTTCATCTAGGTTTGTTTGTCTGTTTGTTAGCAACATAACTCAAAACGTTATGGGCTGATATTGATAACATTTTCAGGAAACGTCCGGAAAAAACTATTCCTCTTATATAATACAAAAATACACTTCTCCCGCATGCCTCCTTTTTTTCTCCCATTTACGGCGTTCCACCAGCGTTTGCCAGTGCCGTGCTGCGCTGAGGGTTTAGGGAGATGTAGTTTCTTTTCAGACCGGGCCAACGCAAAAGTGCCAGAAATAAACTACACTCACCAACAGTGTTGGGACTAACGCGTTACTAAGTAACGCGTTACTGTGACGCCGTTAGTTTCGGCGGTAATTAGTAATCTAACGCGTTATTTTTTTATATACAGTAACTCAGTTACCGTTACTGCATGATGCGTTACTGCTTTATTTTACGTTATTTGTATGTAGTATCGGCTAGAAACTGAAGATCTGAGTGTGTTTTATTGGAGCGCTCCGGTGGAAAAGAAGAGGCGTGCTTTCCCCCACCCACAGAAAGCACGCCTCCCCGCAGGGGAGACGTTCCTCCAGAGCCGTACTTCAGGTCTAACAACCTTCACTTTACCCGGAAGAGGGTCTTTACAGCTGAGGGTGAATGACGAGCCCGGCGGTTTGTTGCAACTTTGTGACTTTATTGTACGCAGCCATCCACCAAGCTAGAGCACCTACACGCACTCACTGTCGCCGCTCCCTCACTTCTCTCGCCCACTCACTCACTGACGTCACTCACCTCTCATGCTGTCATATCTTAAAGGGCCACACACACACACACACACACACACATACGCTACTCTCATAACAACTAACAAGACATCATGGCGAAGCCAGAAGTCGAGTTTTTTAACATGGAGACGATTCTCAATACTTTTCTTTTGTCGAGCACAAAGAAAATAACATTTTAGTTAAATGTAAGTTGTGTCTTGGATCAAAGATCCTATCTACTTAGAGTTAAAGTGAAAGTGCCATTATGTTGCAGCTATTTAAAATACAGTAGTTTTGTCAATTTTTTCTGGCCTGAAATAAATTGGCCCTTTGAAACATATCTTTGTCTTTGTGTGTTGTATGTAGACCACATTGCTTTCTGAGTTCAGTGATGCAAATGCATGTCAAGTTGATCAACAGATTGTATTATTCTCCAGTGCAATAACAGTACTGAAATGAAGGCTAAAAGGGCATTAATGGGAGCCTTAAAAAAAGGGGGGGGGAAAAGAAGTAACTAAGTAGTTACTTTTCACAGTAACGCATTACTTTTTGGTGTAAGTAACTGAGTTAGTAACTGAGTTACTTTTGAAATAAAGTAACTAGTAATTGTAACTAGTTACTGGTTTTCAGTAACTAACCCAACACTGCTCACCAAGTTTTTGTTTGATACTGTTATGCGTCACGGCATTATTGTGAGGATTTTGAAACCGCAATATTACAGTATCTACTATACCGCTCCCTCACCTCTCTCGCCCACTCACTCACTGACGTCACTCACCTCTTATGCTGTCATATCTTAAAGGGCCACACACACACACATACGCTACTCTCATAACAACTAACAAGACATCATGGCGAAGCCAGAAGTCGAGTTTTTTAACATGGAGACATTCTCAATACTTTTCTTTTGTCGAGCACAAAGAAAATAACATTTTAGTTAAATGTAAGTTGTGTCTTGGATCAAAGATCCTATCTACTTAGAGTTAAAGTGAAAGTGCCATTATGTTGCAGCTATTTAAAATACAGTAGTTTTGTCAATTTTTTCTGGCCTGAAATAAATTGGCCCTTTGAAACATATCTTTGTCTTTGTGTGTTGTATGTAGACCACATTGCTTTCTGAGTTCAGTGATGCAAATGCATGTCAAGTTGATCAACAGATTGTATTATTCTCCAGTGCAATAACAGTACTGAAATGAAGGCTAAAAGGGCATTAATGGGAGCCTTAAAAAAGGGGGGAAAAAAGAAGTAACTAAATAGTTACTTTTCACAGTAACGCATTACTTTTTGGTGTAAGTAACTGAGTTAGTAACTGAGTTACTTTTGAAATAAAGTAACTGGTAATTGTAACTAGTTACTGGTTTTCAGTAACTAACCCAACACTGCTCACCAAGTTTTTGTTTGATACTGTTACGCGTCACGGCATTATTGTGAGGATTTTGAAACCGCAATATTACAGTATCTACTATACCGTTACATCCCTAGCTGACAAAGCTTACAAATAAGACCAAACAGTCTGATCAATCTCTGAGCTTTTTACGTGGTGTTCTTATAAGACGATGAAGATGCCCTTGACGTTCTCTAATCTCATTATTGTTGTTCTACTGTCCTTTAATCATATGTGAATGAATAGATTGAATTTTTAAAAAAAGGGATTCTTTTTCTATTCAATATTCTTCAATGAACATGGAAATGTAAATAGAATGACAAGAAAAAATCCTAATGTATTTTAAAGTGTTTCACAACGCAACTTAATTGTTGTGCAGTTAGATTGATTCTTGTAAAGTTACTCATTTATTCAAGTTATTGTATAATAAAATTACCAATTTATTCATGTCAAATTATGATATTTTCTCATATTACTATTATAACAGGTTTACATCTTACAAATTACGGTTATCAGATTTTTCCTTGTGAAATTAAAACTATAATTTAGTCAAATTCCAACCTTTTGAAATATACCAGCCTTTATTCTTGTGAATTTATTTTTATTATTATTAAATTAACAAATTATCTGAGTCAAATCTTGACATTTTTTCGGAATGATTTTACTTTTTTCTGTACAATTACAACCTTTTGAAATGAAACTTCAGACTTTATAAATCACATTTTATGGGGGTGAAAATACAAATGTGTTAAAGTCAAATTATGAAATAAAAAAATAACCCTACAATTTTTTTTTTGGTACAAATACGCCCTTTTGAAATAATTTGCAAAACTAAGGCTGTGAAATTGTATTTTGTAAAATTACAAAATCTATTTCAGTCAAATTATGACCACAGACTTTATTCTTGTAACGTATATTTTTAAAATGATAAAACTGTCAATGTATTTTAGTCAAATCACAATAATTTTTGTAATGATTTTTTTCTTTCCAACTATAACCTTTTTAAATTACAGCTTTACTCTTGTAAAATACAATGTTTTTGTAATAGCAAAATTAATAGCTTATTAAAGTAAAATACTGACATTGTCTAATAATTGTATTTTTTTTTTTTCTGAACAATGACAATCTTTTGAAATAACAGATTTTATTCTTGTAAAATCATATATATAAAAAAATATTGTAAAATTATCAATTTATTTGAGTCAAATTGTAAAATGTTCTCATATTACTAATTTTTTTCAGTACAATTATGACTTTTTGGACTATGATAGACTTTCATGTGAAATAAATAGAGTTGTTTGCACTGTCCACGTTAGCCGCCAGATGGCAGTAGTGTGTTGAACATTTTAAAATGTCTTTTGTGCCAATTCCAACTTTGATCACAGGGTCAGTTGCTATGTAGAGTGGCGATTTCTGTCATTTTCATCAGACTGCATTGCAAAATGATTACTCCCCCAACCCCTCTTCCTCTCACGCGAGATCCATCCAGGAATGGGGCCATATGAATGCCTTCCTGGTTGGTTACATTTGTATTTGTTATATCACAACTTTATAAAATGACAACTTTTTCTTGTATTATTATTCTCTGACAGTTTTATTTTTTTATATTAGGATTCAATTGTGTTCTTGTGGCATTTTGAAGGCAATGAAGATTCCCACCTATAAATAAGTAAACAATTTAAAAAAGCAAGTACTCCACAAAAGCAAACAAGTCTAACAGCTAACAAGATGTGTATCTTAATCCACAGAATATTTGTGTTCTTTTGTTTTTGAGCAATAAAACTTGTTTGTAACCCACACCCGTCTTGGAAAAGGGCTTAGAAGAAAAGCATCATATCTGATATGCACATGTTCCAGTAAGTGGAAAATAGGATTAAAAAAAAGAAAGAAACAAGTGTTATTCAAGCGCACAAGGAAGTGAATTTGGGACTTGATAATGTGTACGTGCCACTATAAAAGGTGATGCCACACAAGACACACACATTCTTCGAGAACATGAAGGTCCTGCTGGTCACACTGATGCTTCTGCTGCTGTGTAGCACTCCAGGTGAGACACGCTTGCTTGACTCCCCAAAATATAGGAAAACGTCAAATTTTCTTGTCAGCTTGTTTCACCCAATTCTATTTACTTATTAAAACAGTAAAAAGGTAGTGTACACATCAAATTTAATTCAATATGAATTAAAAAAATAATATTTTTTGTGATTTTTTTTTTTGTCACACCATTGTAATATGGTAGTTATATAGTGTTTTTATTTGCGTGCGAGTTCACTATGACATTGGATCAACTTGATATTTTTGTGTTAAACCCACAACATGCAATTGTGTGGAAGAGGTTGTCAAAGTATTGAAATAAAAAAGCAGTTTTTACTTTGTCTTGATAGAATATTATATTCATCAATAAAATATTGATTACATTGAACTTTTTAGGGTATTACTCTGGTTCTTTCCTATTTAAAAATTTTAACTGCATAAAAATGTAGTATATTCCAGAAAAATATCTGACTAATGTTAACCCCCAAAGGAGACTCATTTGCTTTATTGTGTTATGTAAATATTGATGTCTCGCATTTATTTTTCTCTTTACTGATGTTTAATCATATTCATTCATTATATTATTTATAATTGATATATTATTTAATTTTAATTATCATGAGCTCTTTTTATTGTCTGGCTCAGAAAAATCAGATGCTTCTACTGCCTTACAGTGTTTTTTCTTTGTTTCAGTAACGGTATAGGGGCGGTATAGCTCGGTTGGTAGAGTGGTTGTGCCAGCAACTTGAGGGTTCCAGGTTCGATCCCCGCTTCCGCCATCCTAGTCACTTCCGTTGTGTCCTTGGGCAAGACACTTTACCCACCTGCTCCCAGTGCCACCCACACTGGTTTAAATGTAACTTAGATATTGGGTTTCACTATGTAAAAGCGCTTTGAGTCACTAGAGAAAAGCGCTATATAAATATAATTCACTTCACTTCAGTAACCGAATAAGGCTACTTATAAAGAGCATATATTATTGAGAAAAAAGGTTAATAGAATTTTGCTGTCCCAGTGCTCACACTCAAATGCTACACCTGCCATGGTGATGACGAAGATAACTGCATCACGCAGACGGAGTGCCCGCAAGATTGGACTTTCTGCAGAACCTTCTACGATGGTATGTACAAGACGACGTCTCATGAAGTAGATTCAGTGCAAACACAGACATAAATGTGCATATGCATACACACATCTTTGTCTTTGTGCAGGGAATCAACTCCACAGAGAATGTGTAGAGGATTGCGATGACACACTGCCATTTACATCCTGCTGTACAGAGGACCTTTGCTAGGCTCCGCAGGTCATCCTTCACATTCTAATGGATGAAAGCAGCGTGTCATTCACATGATGTGCTTATCTGAGGACAATCATTCGTCCCTATATGCTACTCTAACCAAATTTCATTAATTGTCTTTTCTCGTTACAATTTGATTTATCATCTCACAGCCATGATTTCTTTTCAATGAATCTGCTCTGCAAACACACACACACTCACGTAATCCCTCTGTGATGTTGCTTAGTGGGTCAACTGATTTCTATGTGGGTCGCTGTCTGTCACACGGCAATGTTGATGCCAAACTGCTGTCATAATAAAAAGACAACATTCTAATCTCATTGTCTTTCTACTGTACTCTGATCACTTGCAAAGGAATAAATTGGATATTTTGAATAAGAGATTGTTTTTTATTTCAGTATCCTTCAATGGTCCTGAAAATGTTAATAAATAGAATGACGAAAATCATGTGTTGGCCCTGCGATGGGGTGGTGACTTGTCCAGGGTGTACCCCGCCTTCCACCCGAATGCAGCTGAGATAGGCTCCAGCACCCCCCCCCCAACCCCCCGCGACCTCAAAAGGGACAAGCGGTAGAAAATGGATGGATGGATAATGTAATAAAAATTTCTCATATTGCAACTTATTCTTGTACAGCTACGATATTGATTCTTGTAAAGTTACTAATTTATTCAGGCCAAATTATGACATTTTGTAAAAATTAAACATTTTATTTTTGTATAATTTTTGGGAAAAAGGCAAATTGCCCAATTACTCAAATTATGACTTTCTGAATATTCAACAGATTTTATTATTTTAAAATGATTGTAAAATCACTAATTCAAGTCAAATTATATTTTTTTAACCACAATTATGCCATTTTGAAATATAATACTTACATCTTGCACAATTATAGTTATGAGATTCTTTCTTGTAAAATTTAAAATACATCTCAGTCAAATTAAGACCTTTTGAAATATAACCAACTTTATTCTTGTAAAATGTAGCTTGGGGGTAAAAATCTAAATTTATTTGAGAAAAATTATGACTTTTTCCGTACAATTCCACCCAATTGTAACGTAACAGACTTTAAACAATATTTTGAAATTGTATTTAATCTTCTTATTCTTAAAATATTACACTTTTTTTCTGGTCAATAAACAACGTTTTAAATGACAGACATTATTCTTGTTGAATTATAAAAACATTTATATTATAATTACCAATTTAGTTGGGTCAATTATAATATTAAGGTTTTTTATGTCAAATTACAACCTTTTGAAATATAACAGACATTGTTCTTGTAAAATCATATTCTTTTGAGGTTAGAACAAAAATGTATTTCAGTCAAATCATTAAATTATATTTTTTAAATAATTAAAACATTTTTTCGGTACAAGAACGCCCTTTCGTACTATTGCAAAACTACGGCGATTAATTTTTTTTGTAAGATTACAAAATATATTCCAGTCAAATTATGACTTTTTGAAATATAACAGACTAATTTACAGAATTACCAATTGATGAGAGACAAATCGAAAAATTTTTTTGTAATAGTATTACATTTTTCTGTACAATTACAACTTTTTTTTTTTTTTAAATACTGACTTTATTATTTGTAAAAGAAAATGTCAACAATTATTGTAGAATTACGGATTATTTTCAACAAAATTTGTCAAATTATGATTTTTTTTCATTTTACTACTTTTTTTCTGTACAATTACAACCTTTTGATTTATAATAGACTTTCGTGTGAACTGACTTTTTTCTTATGATAGTACAAGTTTATTCCCCTGTCATTATGGTTTTATTCTTGTGATTTTTTTTACACTGTAACCCAACAGTCTTTGGTAACACAAGTAAAATGTGCAACTGACACAACCGGCTTGTATTGAAAACATTGTACACAGAGAAAGAAAAACAAAAACAAAACATAAAGGAAGTAAAACTCGTTGGACAATTTCATTGACTTGCTTATTCTGCAACAAAATACTCGAAATGTTTTCCATTATCGCATGAGAAAGACAAACAACAAAAGCAAATGTCAAAGTGAAACCAAAAACTACCTGTAACATTCCACCACATTGTTTTTAGTAGACAGTGAGAACGCAAAGCAGTAAAAACAACACTTGTAATACAGCGGCTCTCAACTTCAGTGATACATCTATCCATCCATTCATCCATTTTCTACCGCTTGTCCCTTTTGGGGTCGCGGGGGGTACTGGAGCCTATCGAAGCTGCATTCGGCGGGAGGCGGGGTACACCCTGGACAAGTCGCCACACTTATGTGAATTATCCTTGCCAAATACAGTTTGCTCATGAACAGCGGCCATCCAGCCCGACACACACATCGTTGAACAAAGCAAAACCTTATGTCTTGTGTGTGTTCGCGTGAGTGGCCGCTCCCTACGGCAGCCATGTCAAAGCCCGAATGGAGACCTTTTGACCTCAGCGTGAAATATAAAACAATTTATGATCATCACCCTAATGGAGGACTGCAGGTCTATATCTGCCAATAAACATGTCCTCAGACGACACGCTAGCTGACCTCCATGTTGATGTTGAATGGAGCTGCATTCCCACGTCACGCCATCATTCCGCTTGTATGTGCGCCTATCACGGTAAAATATGGGTCATACGTGTTAATCCGTGCAGCTGCTTCTTCTCATTAGGGCAGCTCAGACTACAGAGGTGCACCGCTGATGGATTAATGGGCAGCTGTGGAGGAGTAACCTTTGCTCCCTGTGTGGGTAAAGCAGTTAATATTGTTTCACTGCCTTACATTAACAATACCTAAACTTAAAATACAACCTGTAATTAAGAGCAGGTGAGTCCAAAATGTGACCTGGGGTCCATTTTCATCATCCATCTTGTGAATGAGTGATTGTATGGCACCACGGAAACATACGTAATAACTGGACAGTAGGGATGGCAATTTAACAATAAGTCCTGATTCGATTACGATTAGTTTCAGCATCGATTCTCGGTTTAAACCCATTGTTGCAATATATTATTTGTAGGGATGTCCGATAATATCGGGCTGCCGATATTATCGGCCGATAAATGCTTTAAAATGTAATATCGGAAATTATCGGTATCAGTTTCTAAAAGTAAAATGTATGACATTTTAAAACGCCGCTGTGTACACGGACGTAGGGAGAGGTACAGAGTGCCAATAAACCTTAAAGGCATTTCCTTTGCGTGCGTGCCGTCCGAGTCACATAATATCTACCGGCTGTTCTCATCACAAATTGATGCAAGGCATACTTGGTCAACAGCCATACAGGTCACACTGAGGGTGGCCGTATAAACAACTTTAACACTGTTACAAATATCCGCCACACTGTGAACACACACCAAACAAGAATGACAAACACATTTCGGGAGAACATCCGCACCGTAACACAACAGAACAAATACCCAGAATCCCTTGCAGTACTAACTCCTCCGGGACGCTACAATATAAACCCCCCCGCTACCCCACCTCAACCCTGGCCACCTCAACCTCCTCATAGTCTCTCTCAGGGAGAGCATGTCCCAAATTCCAAGCTGCTGTTTGGATAGATAGATGGATAGTACTTTATTGATTCCTTCAGGAGAGTTCCCTCAGGAAAATTAAAATTCCAGCAGCAGTGTACAGAATTGAGATCAAATTTAAAAAGTAAAAAGTAAATAATGGGGGTATAAATGGAAACAGAGTAGAAAAATATTACAATAAGAATAAAAATATAACAGTAAAATAAGAATATAACAAGAGAAACTAGGAAGTAGTGACCATGTTATGAAAAAGTATTGCACTGTTATTGTTTTGAGGCATGTTAAAAAAAATAATGCAGTTTGTGACTTCAATAATAAATATGGCAGTGCCATGTTGGCATTTTTTTCCATAACTTGAGTTGATTTAGTTTGGAAAACCTTGTTACATTGTTTAATGCATCCAGCGGGGCATCGCAACAAAATTAGGCATAATAATGTGTTAATTCCACGACTGTATATATCGGTATCGGTTGATATCGGTATCGGTAATTAAGAGTTGGACAATATCGGAATATCGGTTATCGGTAAAAAAAAACATTATCGGACATCTCTAATTATTTGGTATACAAATTATAATAAAACCTTTTCAAAACAGGACATGTTACAAAAGCTCCTCTTGGCATTATACGCACAGCCAGTAAGCATGTAGATTACCTAAAAAAAGTTTGTTTTTAAAAATGGTTTTAAAAACAATTTAAATAGAAAATATATTAAGAATACATTTTTTTGGAGCACTCCTACTGGACAGACTAAAATATTGGGGAACTGTACCAGACAAATTTATGAGCTCCTAGTCAAATCAGCAGAGGGCAATTAATGCGTTTCCTGAGACATCGTAGGGATTTGTGTCATTCTGCACTGCAGATGAGTTAATTGCGTTACATTTTGTAATCATATTAATAATGATGATGGATTAATGCGCATTAAAGCGTAGGGATGGGTACCAAATTTTGTATTTTTAGCGACCCCGAAAGGGACAAGCGGTAGAAAATGGATGGATGGATATTTGTACCTACTGAAATCCCTCGGTTTGAGTACCGATTCACGTAAAATCAAACGGTAAACATCATTAGGAGACATAGAATCAAACATGGCATCAGACATGGCATCAGTTTCCACATACGCTGATGACACACAGTTGTGCATTGCCTGATGACACAGTTTTTAACTGCATTGTAGATATCAAGTCAAGGATGGCAGTTAATATACTACAGCTCAACCAGGACAAAACAGAGGTTTTAGTTATAGGCCCTGAAGGCCATAGGGAGAAACCTTTACAAAAATTACAATATTTTAAAACCAACACAATCTATAAAAAATCTGGGCGTAATTTCTGACAATGAGCTGACTTTAATCCCACACATTAAGAGTATGACAAAACATTTTTTATAGGCCAACACGGAGGTGCTAATGCATGTTTTTATTTCCTGAGACTATTGTAATGTCCTGCAGCAGCCTAAGCAAAGAAGCACAGACTTCCCTCTTCCCGGCAACTTCGTCCAGCTCCTCCTAGGGGATTTTGAGGCGTTACCAGGCCAGCCGGGAGACATAGTCCCCCCAACGTGTCCTGGGTCTTCCCCATGGCCTCCTACTGATCGGACGTGCCCTAAACACTTCCCAAGGGAGGCATTCGGGGGGCATCCTGACCAGATCCCCGAACCACCTCATCTGTGGAGGAGCAGCGGCTTTACTCTGAGCTCCTCTCGAATGACAGAGCCTCTCACCCTATCTCTAAGGGAGAGCCCCGCCACCCGATGGAGGAAACACAGTTTGGCCGTGATCTTGTCCTTTCGGTCGCAACCAAAAGCTCATGACAATAGGTGAAGATAAGGACGTAGATCAACCGTTAAATTGAGAGCTTTTTTCACCTCAATGGACCGATGCAGGGTCCGCATCACTGCAGACGCCACACCGATCCGCCTGTCGATCTCACGAACCACCCTTCCCTCACTCATGAACAAGACTCCGAGGTACTTAGAATAGAATAGAATGTACTTTCAGCACCACAGTTCGCTCACAATAGACAGTAACAATAATACATAATAAAATATATATATAATATATTATATATATAATATATAAATAATATAAATATATTCTACATATACTCTACATTTAAGTGCAGTCAAGGAACATATGTATTATACAGTCTGATGGCTGTCGGTATGAAGGACCTCCTGTGTCGTTCCGTGTTGCATTTTGGGAGTCTGAGCCTTCCACTGAACGTGCTCATTCTCCCCGCAAGGTCCGAGTGTAGTGGGTGGGAGGTGTTGTCCATAATGGCTAGGAGTTTTGCTAGACTTCTCCTCTCTGACACCACCGCCAGAGAGTCTAGCTCCACTCCCACCACGTTACTGGCCTCTACCAACTTGTCCAGTCTGTTTGCGTCCCTCGCTCTCAGCCCTTTGCCCCAGCAGGCCACGGCGTACAAGAAGGCGCCCGCCACCACCGACTCGTAGAACATCTTCAACATCTTTGTACAGACGTTGAAGGATCCTAGCCTCCTGAGGAAGTAGAGGCGGCTCTGTCCCTTCTTGTAGAGTGCCTCCGCGTGTTTTGACCCATTCAGCTTGTTGTCCATGTGTACACCGAGGTATTTATAATCGTCAACCATGTCCACATCGACCCCCCTGATGGAAACAGGGGTCGCCGGAGTACTCCTCCTCCTTCCCAGGTCCACAACTAGCTCCTTGGTCTTCGTCACATTAAGCTGGAGGTGGTTCTTTCCACACCATGTGACAAAGTCCTCCACCAGTGCCCTGTATTCCTCATCGTCATCATCCTCAATATACCCCACTATCGCAGAGTCATCAGAAAACTTCTGAAGGTGGCAGGACTCTGACTGATAGTGGAAATCGGTGGTGTAGATGGTGAAGAGGAAGGGGGAGAGGACTGTGCCCTGCAGGGCCCCGGTGTTGCTGACCAGCCTGTCAGACACACAGTCCTGCAGTCGCACGTACTGTGGTCTGTCAGTCAGGTAATCAACAACCCAGGACACCAAGGGTGCCTCCACCTGCATCGTCTCCAACTTCACACCCAGTAGTCCTGGCCGTATGGTATTAAAAGCACTGGAGAAGTCAAAAAACATGACCCTCACACTGCTCGCAGGCTTGTCTAGGTGGGTGTGGGCTCGGTCCAGCAGGTAGATGACTGCATCCTCCACTCCCAGTCGGGGCTGGTAGGCGAATTGGAGTGGGTCCAGATGGGGCTTGACTGTAGGGCGGAGTTGTTCCAGGACCAACCTCTCCATGGTCTTCATGATATGGGAGGTTAGAGCCACCGGCCTGTAGTCCTTCGACGTGCTGGGTCGCGTGCACTTGGGGATGGGGACCACGCATGAGGTTTTCCACAGTGTGGGGACTTTCTTCAGCCTACGGCTCCTCCACCTGGGGAAGATCTCCTCCCCAACTCTTCTTATGTTTTTTTATTATATACATATATTTTTGTTTTATTGTGTCACTTTCTATTTTATTTATTGCTATTATTACTATTATTCTATCAATGTTATGTTTTTATTACCGTAACTTATACATGTATTGTTTATATTTTATTTTTATTTATATTTTATCATATCATATATTTTTTCAGACTATTTTTTAGATGGCGTTAATTTTAGTTATTCTCCAGTGTGGATGCCTCAAAGGTGGCGTTTTTCCTCAATCCTCAGTGCCATGCCATGTTTTGTTTTGTTATTGTCAACAGTGCTTTGTGTGTGTGTTTTCTTCTCTTTTTTTGTGTGAAAAACACTTTGTGTTTGCTACTTGCCTGTCTATGAAAAGTGCTACTGTATATAAATAAAGTTTTGTCTTGATTTACCAATATTTGATACCTAGTTTGCATGTGACTTCATGTCCGGTTTCAGACTCTTGAGGGCAAAGAGGCGTATTGATTGAAGGATTCAAGGGACTTCATTGTCATACCAGCACACATGAGACACAAGCACAACGTAAGCGAGGTCCCAGATACTTGAGTACCATACAGTATGATACCAAAACGCCTCAAGGTAATATTGCAATTTTCCAACAAAACAAGCATGCCTGAAAGAAAGCGCTCGAAAACAAGGCTCTACTGTTCAGGCTAACTTGATGCTAATTTACATTGGATATGCCTTATACTGTAAATGCTACTAACTAGCATTGGCGTTTTTTAAATTTTTAATACCTCCAAATTTGTCAATGAAAACTGCAACTAAAAGATGCATGCTACAGTCAAACAGCTGCTGTGTAATAAGTACAATATTTACAGTACACGCTAAAGACAAGACTGTCACATTCAACTTAAAGGGAAACTGCACTTTTTTATTTTATTTTGCCTATCATTCACAATCATTATGAAAGACATGACTATGGATATTTTTTTTTAATGCATTTAAACTTGTAAATAAACGCAAATAAAAATCCACTTACAGCAGAGCCAATGGGAGCTCCTCTATTTCGTCAATAAAATCCAACAACCATTTAAAAACCGCCAACAATACTTCATTTACATTTCGTGATTTGAATATTAACCAAGTATTAATGATATTGTCATTACAAGCGCTAACACAGACAAACTATTTATATCAATGCCGTGATCACTACTGTGTCCCTATATTTACATGATTGAGTTTACATCGAGTGGTCTGCTGTTTCCTCGCAAGTTTATTCTAGATCATAAATCATGCATCTACCCTGGACATGAGACGTCTGAGTAGATAATCCGACAAGTTGGTACACTTTGACAGCCATTTCGGACCCGAAACTGGCGAGGACGACATGAAGACACTTGTTCCCAAACCCCGTTTCGTCGTGAGGCATTCTTCATCTAAATGAGAATATATGAACATCCCAGCAGTTTTATTATGCTCTCATGAAGACTGCAGTGAGTAATAATCAGTGATGAAGAAAACAACAAAAGGAAACGTTGTGATGCGTTTTTTTAAATTAATGCACCGCGTATGCTTAAAATGATCAAAACACGTAAATACTAAATGTCATTATTAATGTGCCAGTTACAACACTACATATATACTTACATCATGTACATAAAACCTCAATGGACGTGTTTGGATGTTTTTTGAAAGGCTTTATAGGGGGAATTGCGCAGCTCCCATAGGCTCCATTGTAAGCAAACTTTTGATCACAATTATTTAATATTTAGAATGCAGAACAAAAAAACAAAAACATCTATCGTAATGGCTTTCATAATGATTGTGAACGATAGGCAAAATTCCAAAAAAAAGTGCAGTTTCCCTTTAATGCCAATAGACCACTTGACAACAACTTGAACAACACAATTGTCATTATCAGCTCAGTGTTAAATAAAAATAGATTTTATTATTAAACAAATTAATATTTTGTACCACATGAACAAAAGTACTTTTGATATTGTTGCCTCTCTCTAATAAAGCATTATATTTTACAGCCCAACAATTAATAAATTATAAGATATTACACTAATTTTGTTTTTTCACTGCGATCACAAAGCTAACATTGTTAGGGTTTGGTGAGGTGGATCCCAAGGATGCAGAGACGAATTTGTGTTTACAATTGTTCTTCCTTTTATTAGGCGGAAGCACAAGGTAGCAAAACAAAGGCGATGGTGGAAAACACAAAACACACCATGTAAAAAACTACTGAGAGGGAAAAAACACACAAAACTAAAAGCGCTAGACAAGGCTAGGAAAACTATACTTCATGAAAGAAGTAAATAGACTGGATACAAAATAAAACGCTAGACAAGGCTAGGAATAATACGGGCCAACCTGAGATGAAAAGCACACGATGAACTAGTGAGTTCTTTTGGCACGACCAACAGGTTGCAAGCAATGGCAAAGTTCCGGCGCTCACCGGTTGTCAGCAGCCTGGTTAAATAGGCTGTTTTTAATTACAGTCAGGTGTGTGCTGCTGCCTTGCGTCAGCTGCACTCCATACTGTGAACGAGAGAGAGAGTGAACATGGAGTGCAGACAACAGAAATAGGCAAGGACATTTACAGATTACCACAGTACCCCCCCCTCAACGGACGCCTCCTGGCGACCTACCTGGCTTGTCTGGGAATCGAACGTAAAAGTCCTTGATCAAGTCCTTGTCAATTATAAGCGATCTAGAAATCCATGACCGTTCCTCTGGGCCGTACCCCTCCCAGTCCACCAGGTATTGGAAACCCCTTCCCCTTCTTCTCACATCCAAGATGGTGTTTACAGTAAATGCTGGGTGACCATCAACCAGCCTGGGTGGAGGAGGCGGTACCTCCGGAGGACTGAGCGGGCTGGATGAGACAGGCTTGATGCGGGACACGTGAAAAACAGGATGGCACTTGAGAGATCTAGGGAGATGGAGCTTGACTGCAACACGATTGATGATCTTGGCAATGGGGAATGGTCCAATGAACCTGGGAGCCAGTTTCCTAGATTCGGTGGCCAATGGTAGGTCCCGAGACGATAACCAGACCTTCTGTCCCAACAGGTAGTGTGGGGCTGGTGTGCGATGGCGGTTGGCTAAGAGTTGATTCCTGGCCGATGTTCTTCTTAACGCCGCCCTGGTGTTGCGCCAAGCCTGGTGAGCCCGATGTAGGTGTGCAGTAACAGATGGGACGTCGGCACTGGGTTGGGTAGAAGGAAAAACTGGTGGTTGGAACCCATAGGCGACGTGAAATGGAGACAGGCCGGTGGCGGAGCTAATGAGGGAATTGTGAGCGTATTCGATCCATGGGAGATTCTCAGACCAGGTCGAAGGTTGCTGATGACAAGTGCACCGGATGGCTGCCTCCAGGTCTTGGTTGGTCCGCTCGGTCTGTCCATTGCTCTGAGGGTGGTAGCCGGAGGACAGGCTAGGGGAGGCCCCCAGAGATTTGCAGAATGCCCTCCAGACGGCCGAGGAAAACTGTGGTCCTCTGTCGGATACCACATCAGTGGGGATGCCGTGCAGCCGGAAAACGTGGAGCACTAATAATTGGGCAGTTTCAAGAGCTGACGGCAGCTTGGGGAGGGCCACGAAGTGGGCCATCTTCGAGAACCGGTCCACAATGGTCAAGACAGTGTCATTACCCTCGGAGGGGGGTAGTCCTGTGACAAAGTCCACAGCTATGTGTGACCACGGGCGGGAGGGGATGGGTAATGGGTGTAACAGTCCTGCTGGAGCCTGGTGGGATGCCTTGTTCCGGGCGCAGATCCGACATGCTGCCACAAACGCCTTCGTATCTGCCAAAATGGATGGCCACCAAAAACGCTGGGAGAGGACAAAACTGGTGCGACGAATACCTGGATGGCAAGCGATCTTCGACCCATGTGCCCAATCCAGAACGCTGGAGCGGAGCCGAGGAACCACAAACAACCGGCCTGGTGGGCAGCCCCGAGGAGATGTGTCCGACTTCAGGGCCTCCAAGACTTGCCGCTCGATGTCCCACTGGAGTCCCCCAATGACGTGGGTATGGGGAACAATTGGTTCATGTGAAGAATTCTCAAAGGATGAAGAGTAGACACGGGACAGGGCATCGGGCTTCCCATTCTGAGAACCAGGTCGGAAAGTGATGATAAAGTTAAAACGGGTCAGAAATAGTTGCCACCTGGCCTGGCGGGGGTTCAGTCTCTGTGCGGTCCTTAAGTAGGACAGGTTCTTGTGGTCTGTGTAGATGATGAATGGTTGCTCCGCCCCTTCCAGCCAATGTCTCCACTCCTGAAGGGCCAAAATGACCGCCAGAAGCTCCCTGTTGCCAATGTCATAATTTCTCTCAGCAGGGGATAGGCGACGAGAGAAGAAAGCACAGGGGTGCAACTTCTGGTCGGTGGTAGATCTCTGGGAGAGTACGGCCCCTACACCTGAATCAGAAGCGTCCACCTCAACAAAAAATTGGAGAGAACGGTCAGGGTAACACAGAACAGGGGCAGAAGTAAACAACCTTTTCAGCCTCAAGAACGCGGAATTGGCTTCGGGTCCCCATTCAAACGGAACCTTAGTAGAGGTTAGCCTCGTAAGTGGCTCAGCGACGCGACTAAAATTACGAATAAATCGCCTATAAAAATTAGAGAAGCCCAAGAATCTCTGAAGGTGCTTCTTGGAAACCGGAGTGGGCCAATCTACTACTGCTTTTACCTTAGCGGGATCCGGTCTGAGTCTACCCTCCTCAATGATAAAACCTAAGAATGGAATGGAGGATGAGTGAAACTCGCATTTTTCCGCCTTGACGAACAGTTTGTTCTCGAGCAATCGTTGAAGGACTAACCGAACCTGCTGCACATGTTCGTCAAAAGTAGATGAATAAATTAATATATCGTCCAAGTAAACAAAGAGAAAACGACCTGTCATGTCCCGAAAAATGTCATTAATGAAACCCTGAAAAACGCCAGGTGCATTAGTAAGTCCAAAAGGCATGACAAGATACTCAAAATGTCCGAGAGGAGTGTTGAATGCGGTCTTCCATTCATCCCCCTCTCGGATGCGAACAAGATGGTAAGCGTTACGTAGATCGAGTTTAGTAAAAAACCTTGCTGATTGTAATGGAGTAAAAGCTGAATCAAGGAGTGGTAGAGGATACTTATTCTTGATAGTAATCTGATTAAGAGTGCGGTAGTCTATACAAGGCCGTAGGGACTTGTCCTTCTTTTCGACAAAAAAAAATCCAGCGGCTACAGGTGCGGTCGAAGGGCGAATGAGGCCGGCAGCTATAGATGTGTTTATGTATTCTTCTAGTGCTTTGAGTTCGGTGTTAGACACCTTGTACATACGGGTCGATGGTAACGCCGCCCCGGCTAGCAAATCAATGCCACAATCGTAGGGTCGGTGGGGGGGAAGTGAGAGTGCTCTATCCTTGCTAAACACCGCCCTTAAGTCATGGTAGTGCTTGGGCACGTTTGTCAAGTCTATGTTCTCTATAACAGCGGTGGGTGGCGGTGTACGAGATCCTGCTGCGGAACGAAGACAATGTGTGTGGCAGGTTACACTCCAATTAATAATGGCCGAACGAGGCCAGTCTATGTGCGGGTTATGCTTATGTAACCAGGTTAACCCTAGAATGACGGGCGCGGACCGTGATGGCACAACAAGAAACATTATTTTCTCACAATGATTTCCAGACAAGCGCAGGTTGAGTGGGAGTGTCTGGTGGGTTATGCTGGCTAATAGGCGCCCATCAAGAGAATACACCCTCTTGGGCACAAATAGTTTGACAACAGGAATCTTATGGAGTCTCATGAATTCAAAATCCAAAAAGTTATCATCTGCTCCTGAGTCAATGAGAGCGCAAATGTCTATTTGTTGGTTAGACCAAGAAAGAGTACCTTTTAGCTGCATTCTGCCTGCGGCCAACGAAGGAGAACGACGACCTCTGGTGGACGTGTCCTCTGGCGAGTGAGGGCGCACTCGTGGCCGTGCGGCGGGGCGCGGCAGTTCTTTGCAGCGGGAGATGAGATGATCAGCGGCCCCACAGTATAGGCAGAGTTGGAGGTGAACGCGACGTTCCCTCTCGGCGGCGGTGAGTCGGTGGCCTCCCAGTTGCATCGGCTCATCTATCTGCCATGAAGGGGGGTTGTCTTCGAGTTGCTCCGTCTTGCAGATGGCAGGTCTAGCAGGCGCTGATTGGCTGCAAGGTGGGGCTTGTCTTCCTAGTCGATCCCTCCTCTCCTCCAATAGGCGGAAGTCGATTTGCACCGCCAGCTCGATGAGATCATCCAGATTCGTCGGGAGTGACAGCGGGATCATCATGTGACGAATCTCGTCCGCGAGACCCATGAAGAAAGCGTCCAATAGTGCTGAGGGACCCCAGTCACAATCGGCCGCCATGGTGCGGAACTCGATCGCGTAATCCGCGACCCGTCGTGAACCCTGTTGCAGCCGGAAAAGGGATCTCGCTGCCTCTCTACCTGGGAGTCGTCGTTGGAAGATTTGCTTCAAGGATTTGGAAAAGTTCGCGTATGTGGAGCTGGAGGTGGTCTGACGGTTCCATTCTGCAGTCGCCCAGGTGCCAGCACGGCCAGACAGGTGAGAGATCACAAACGCTACCTTAGCCCGCTCAGAGGTGAAAGCGGAAGCGTTTAGCTCAAAATGAAGTTCACACTGCGTCAGGAATTGTCTTACGTCTTCTTCTTCCCCGGAAAAACGTTCGGGTCGGGAAAGCCGTATGTTGCTAGTACTAGCGGGTTGTGTAGGCTGGGTGGATGCCTGGTCAGGCACGGTGGTCGAGGTGGGTACGACGGTGGCTAGCAGCATGTTGACTCGCTCCAACATGGCGTCTTGACGCTCCGACATCCCCTGTAGACCTCGGCTCAGGTGGTCAAGCTGGTCCCCCTGCTGGTTGATCCTTTGAGCCTGGCCTTGCAATGCTCTTTTCCAGGGGTCTGTCTCTGCGGGTTCCATAGTTTGGCCGGAACTTTCTGTTAGGGTTTGGTGAGGTGGATCCCAAGGATGCAGAGACGAATTTGTGTTTACAATTGTTCTTCCTTTTATTAGGCGGAAGCACAAGGTAGCAAAACAAAGGCGATGGTGGAAAACACAAAACACACCATGTAAAAAACTACTGAGAGGGAAAAAACACACAAAACTAAAAGCGCTAGACAAGGCTAGGAAAACTATACTTCATGAAAGAAGTAAATAGACTGGATACAAAATAAAACGCTAGACAAGGCTAGGAATAATACGGGCCAACCTGAGATGAAAAGCACACGATGAACTAGTGAGTTCTTTTGGCACGACCAACAGGTTGCAAGCAATGGCAAAGTTCCGGCGCTCACCGGTTGTCAGCAGCCTGGTTAAATAGGCTGTTTTTAATTACAGTCAGGTGTGTGCTGCTGCCTTGCGTCAGCTGCACTCCATACTGTGAACGAGAGAGAGAGTGAACATGGAGTGCAGACAACAGAAATAGGCAAGGACATTTACAGATTACCACAAACATTTTGATTTGTTCAGATAGCTTAGCATATACAATATTAACCTACATTGCATTGGTTTCAGCATCTTCTATGTACAAAATGTATGTAAATGGCCACATTCTACAACTTTTCTGTATGAAACCCTTTATTTAGGATATGTGAGTTCTAATATGAACATGTGTTGTCAATGGCTAAAAAAAGTCACTGACTGTTAATGTTGGTATGCTGTTTTTCCTGCAATTCAAGATTTCAGATTAACTGTGCTGTTAATACAGAAGGCCAATAATGCCAACATGTTATTACATTTCAAGTACATTGTAATAGTCCTAATCATTTGATTGACGTGTTCGAAAAATGCGACGTTACAACACATAAAATAAATATTTGTGTATTACTGTCACTGTCATGAGCAAAAATGTGATTATCGTAATAGGCTGTAGTAACAGTCAACTTTTGACGTTTTTCCAATCATGCGGTCAGGCAATTTTTGCACATTTAATAATATTGCAGGGGCAGCACGGTGGCACAGGGGTTAGTGCATGTACCTCACAATATGAAGGTCCTGGGTTCAATCATGGGCTCGGGATCTTTCTGTGTGGAGTTTGCATGTTCTCCCCGTGACTGCGTGGGTTCCCTCCGGGTACTCCGGCTTCCTCCCACCTCCAAAAACATGCACCTGGGGATAGGTTGATTGGCAACACTAAATTGGCCCCAGTGTGTGAATGTGAATGTTGTCTGTCTATCTGTGTTGGCCCTGTGATGAGGTGGCGACTTGTCCAGGGTGTACCCTGCCTTCCGCCCGAAGCAGCTGAGATAGGCTCCAGCACCCCCCGCGACCCCGAACGGGAAAAGCGGTAGAAAATGGATGGATGGATGGATAATATTGCACAGGTTGAGTTGTAGCATATTTTCTAAAACTATATTAGTCATATGGTTTAGTTAAAAATATGTTTTTACACATATATTACTTTTTATTTTATTCATTTTAGACGACAGTAAATACTAAGAAAAGATAGAAATTTACGAGTGTAACTTTTCTCTAAAATTTGATCACAAAAGTTAACACTGAATCAACAGCGTCTCTGCTGGCTGCAGCCAAGTTTGACCTTGAGTATACTTTTTAACAGGAAATGAATACCATCGGTACGATTTGTAGTTTTGGCCCTTAATGTAATGAAAATGTTTTTTTTTTACCTGAGCATGAAAAAGAGCATGTCTATGGGTAAAAGAAATAAAACAAAGAGTCAATCTGTTGTGCTTGAGCTGCTACAGTAATGGTGGTCCATTTTTCTATTGGATTAGTGGAGGGATTTCACTGTGGTTTTAATCTGAGAAGACAGCAGCAGCCAGGCGACCCGGGCTGGACGCACACTGTTGTTGTGCGGTGACGCTGCACTCAACTGCCGACATGAACCTGTTTTGCTTTTCACTGGTAAGGACCGTGCTGCCGAGTGTGATATTTGATAGTTGTTGTGCGAGAAGAATGGTGCTTTTAAAGTGTTTGTGATGGACATTTCCCTTTTTCCCTGGGTCATGTTCCTGCTGTTCATAGTTGTTGTCGCTTTACACGTGAACATGTGAAATGCACTGTATGCGTATACATGATATCTTCTAATTGTTCTTCCTGTTTACTAATAATCACAAGTTATGTGTGTCTGCAGACTACAGGATATCTTTTAATTGTTCTTCCTGTTCACTTGTCAACAATATAATGCATGTGTGTATAGCAGGCATATGCAACTAAATTGTTTTGGGGGCAATATTTCCAGAGAGCTAAGGACCGGGGGGGGGGGGGGGGGAAGACATCTGCCTTTAATATTTAGATTTATTTTGTATATTCCGCAGAATCAGCGTCCTCTTACAGAAGACATTTGATTGTGGTCTATTAATTTGGTGGGAGTTAGGAGCGTTCTGCTGTTTTTGAGTACCTCCTGGAAAAAGGCTAGTCAAAGATCATTTCTAGGACAACACTATAGTTAGTCTAGTATTTTATAAGAATCTAAGTTTTAGTTTTAACTTAACTGAACAGGCCAACAGTTGAATAGCCTTACTGATTAAAAAAAAGAGGACTTCCAAAGGAACTTTGAAGAACACTTCTAATACCGGTATAACTAAAGCGTATTTTCCACAGCAGTATATTATCCGCACCCACTAAATTTTTAATGGAAAAAATATATTTTCCATATATTAGCTGCACCGGACTATAAGCCGCAGATACCTTACATACGTTGCGAGATGTGTTATTTACACAGAACGATTATGTAAATGTTTATTTACGTACCTTAATTGTTTCCAAATGGTGTCTGTAATGTGGCAGTTAAACGGCTGATCACACAAAACAGAAGTCATCGTCATGGACCCACTAGCTGCGGAAGCTAGCTCTCCAATCAGCTAAATAGACTCAATGACTCCACAGTGATGTCTTGGTGAATTGACTGAGGAATTTGTGAAACTGAAACAATACAAAAAGAATGTCGTTGTAAGTTAATAATACTAACACAGACACTCGTAAACGTGTTACAATGTTAGCTAACGCTAACGACGCTGGCATCATTACATTAGGATAGCACGTACAAATATGCATGAAAACACTCCTACAGACATCACACATGGAACGGTTTAGTAAGTATTAACAGCTTTAAGTTAAGTTAAAGTACCAATGATGATTGTCACACACACACTAGGTGTGGTGAAATTTGTCCTCTGCATTTGACCCATCCCCTTGTTCACCCCCTGGGAGGTGAAGGGAGCAGTGGGCAGCAGCGGTGTCACACCCGGGAATCATTTTTGGTGATTTAACCCCCAATTCCAACCCTTGATGGTGAGTGCCAAGCAGGGAAGTAATGGGTCCAATTTTTATAGTCTTTGGTATGACTCAGCCGGGGTTTGAACCCACAACCTACCGATCTCAGGGCGGACACTCTAACCCAGGGGTCTCCAAACTTTTTGACTCGGGGGCCGCATTGGGTTAAAACAATTTGGCCGGGGGCCGGGCTGCTACACCAGGATGCTGCGTGCAGTGCATAACATCCACAAGAGTGCGCACGTAACCAACAGAGTCCTCTACAGGGGAATACCAAGGGTGAGCGAGAAGATTGCTGTAAGGAGAATGAGACTAGCAGGGCACTGCCAAAGGCATCAGGAGCTGCCAGCCAGCAAATTGGTACTGTGGGAACCAACACATGGGCATCGGTCAAGAGGACGTCCCACACTAACATACGTTGATGTACTCAAGAAGGATGCAGGAGCTCAGAGTACCAAGGAACTGGCCAAATGTATGGAGAATCGGGATGACTGGAAGCAACGATGGAAGGCTCGTCTGAGGACGACCTAGAGAGAGAGATATATTTGATATATATATATTATATATATATATATATATATATATATATATATATATATATATATATATATATATATATATATATATAAATATCAAATATATATATTAGATATATATATATATATCAAATATATATATTAGATATATATTATATATATATTATATATATATATATACGTATATATATATATATATACAGTATATATATGTATATATATATATGTATATATATATATATATATGTATATATACGCGCGAGATGATGTCACGTTATCGATGAGAAAATGCATTTTTAGACAATATGATTTGCCTGAGCGGCTAGGATACACCGTGAGTAGCAAGCGGTACAAAGTGGATAAGAAAAGACAGAAAAAAATAATATTTTTTTAATGTATTTTTTATTTTATTTTATTTTTTATAATTGGGACTTCCCGTGGGCCTGATTTTGGACGCTGGCGGGCCGGATGCGGCCCGCGGGCCGTAATTTGGGTACCCCTGCTCTAACCAGTAGGCCACTGAGTAGGTTTAGTTTTATTGTAAAACTTACAAACGTTGTTTGGAGTTATGAAGAGTAGGAACGCTATAGACGGCTAAAAGACTGAACAGCACTCTACTTCCGGTGGAAAGCACCAAATGGAAGGACACTGCACCACCTGCAGTGAATGAACTCATTCAAAAGATGGCGCCATAGCACAAACAATAAAATAACTTCCCAGTGTATTTGCTGTTTTTTTTCAACTATTGTTTTATTATGGCCCTCAGCAAAGAAAAATCCATATATTAGCAGCACCGTCTTATAAGCCGCAAGGTTCAATGTGTAGGAAAAAAGTAGCGGCTTTTCGTACGGAATTTACAGTATTTGAACAAATGACTACTGACTGATCTGAAGTACACAAACTACAGCAACACCTTAGTTACATGAATCATATTATGGCAACAATGTGTTACTGCCAAAAAGGAGCGGACTTAAAGGGGTGCCTTGGGGAACGCCTCTGTTATATAAATCACAAGTTTGGACCCCAGTGTTCAATGTTTGTCAGCAAGGTTAAAATGTCAATACAAGGATCTGCCAATGTGTTTACAGTAGTCAAAGTTCCTCTATACAACGGAAAGAATTGACTGCACAAATGTTTGTCTCCCAAGTTTGGAACTGAACCTGGGGGCCGGTAGGGTGTCATTCACGGACCAGATTTGGCCCCGGGCCGCCGGTTGAATAGCCGTGGTGTAGACTAAGGGCGTGATCAACAAAGATCCAAATAACACACAAAAATGGCATGTACTGGTAGCCTCGTTGTTGCGTGTGATCAACTAATAAAATTTCTAAGTGCAAAAGTGGCGCAGACCGCCTTATTGAAATTAGGTTTTTGCATGTACTATGCGGCTTTCACCATAGAGACACTCATTTACTGCACATTCATGTCATCAAGTTCCTACCTGTGGCGTTTTGATATTTGGAAACATGCAGCAGCAATAATTTAGTTTTAAACAGCTCCTTAAGTCATCCAGCAGCTCTAAAATTATAAAATGATATTGCTGAATAGACGATATGTCTGATATTTTTTTTATTTTTGACAATCTATGTATGTTGACAAGCATATATAGGACGGAGCTGCAGTGCGATGACTTACTTTCCCACAGCTATTTCTGCGCAAATGCCAGTTTGCATGTCCTTTCCAGACGTACTACAAATAGACGCAAAATAGAACTCAACACAGTTTTCGTCTTGATAAACCACACTGTGTGTGCTAAATATTTATATTTGCCTCTATTCTATTGCCACCCTTTTTTTCTTTTGACTACACCTTCCACATTTTTAACCCATTTCAAACATTCCCCCGTCAAAACATTCCACTTAGTCAGGACAAAAAACTAAGTTGGTCTTGAAACTGGAAAAATTCCTAGTTTTCCCGAAATTCCAGGAATTCCGTAAAACATGGCTCAACTAAAAAAATGTACTACTTCAACATTTCTCGACCGATTCAAACAATTTCAACACCAAACAAATTCAGCTCATTCAGCTATTTATCATTTCCCCCAAAAAATTTGGCTTTTCCCAAAATGTCCAACAAATTCCCATTAAAATGAATGGAACATTATTCAAAGTTCAACCATTCTTACATTTTATTCAAACCATTCAATCAGCAACACATTCCACTCATCCTGGACATTCAAACTAACACTTTCCAAAGTTCCAAACCAAATTCCGGTTTTCCTAAAATGTATGGCATTACGTAAGTTCTGTAACACAGGAATGTGATTTGAACTTAATGAAAAAGACTAAAAATAATTTCTGTCTCTTCGACTCCCTCTCCACTTCTAACTGCTCCAAATGCAAAAATCGTAAAGAGTACAAACAATGTTTATTCTATTAGCTAACTTCCTATATCTGAATAGCCATTTGTGATTCATAACATGAAATAACAAATATCTCGCAGTCATGTTGTTTATGTTTCAAAATGATTCAACTATTCAATCTCAAAATATAAAGAGTAGAAATAATGAACAAAATGTCAGCTACTGTCTTGTTCTAAAACACCAATGAAAATGAAATGTAGCATTTAGACTATACTGTAGCAAAAGTCATCACGTGTGTTCTTAAATGTGTATTCCACGTCTTCCATGTCGAGAGCAGTTTTGATTTGGGCTTACATGGTAAACAGCTATAATGAATGTGTTGGGCATTGTTTTATCCAGACTCATACATGTGTCCAAATATGGCCAAGTAGACTCATTGGGGGTTTCCTGGACGTCGTCTACATCGCTAAAAGAAAAGTCTAAGGAAGAGAATCCCTCTGCCATCTTCCACTACTATTTTTTAAGATATAAATCGTCCGCTTGAATATTCCCTCTTCTCTTCTCCGACTCACTCGTCGTCATTTGGGATGTGTGTGTTGTGATTTCCCTTCCCGGTTCGATGACCCGCCCTATCTTGCCTCTGATTGGCCTGTCCCTAATGTTTTGCCCTAATCTTAACCAATCGTGACTCATCATAGTAAACCAAACAACCAATCATGGATTTTCTTATATGTAAACCAACCAATTATCATTGATGTTTCCCGTATATTTTGTCCCGTGCCCGTGGAGTTGCTTCGCTGCGTAACTTCGATTTTTAAGTTAATAATTTTTAATGGAAAACCGTAGTTTTTACCACTGGATAATCAAAAAACGTACTCATTACGGTAAAACCTAGTTGTTGGCAGGTATGGCAAAGAGGCGGATCAAGATTTTAACACAAATTGTAGGTCGGAAAAAAGGAAGAAAAATGGAAAATATTTATTTTTTTACTTTACACAGATAAAAAAGGCAGATATAAGGCTATAGAAGGAAAAATCACATGCCTGTAGTAACTATTTTACAAATATAAATTGTCACAACTAACACATTTCTCAACCTAAACAATTCCAACACCAACCAAATAGGTTGATTCAGGAGATTCATACGATTTATCACCTTCAAAAAATTCCTACTTTCCTGAAATTCACAAATTACCAGGAAATTTCCATTGAAATAAATGGGATTTTTTTTCTTAAATTCCACAGTTTCCACATTTCTTAATCGATTCTAACCATTCCAACAACAACAACTAATTCAGCTCATTCAGGACATTCACTTTCCAAGAATTCCCACTTTTCCCGAAATTCCCAAATTACCAGGAAATTCCCACTAAAAAGAATGGGACATTTTTCAAAGTTGAATAATTCCCACATTTCTTGAATGATTCAATCTGCTCTAACACCAACCCATACACCTCATGAATTTTGTTACATGGTGCCATCTTGGAAGTATACTAACTGTTTTAGTATCAGCATGATATTGTCAACATGCTAACATTTTATGCTAGCATTTAAGATAATTTCTTACAGTTTAGCCGAATAATTATAGATTTCATTACTTGGCAGCATCTTAGAAGTATGCTAGCTGTTCCTTTGTTAGCATGCTATTGTTAACACGCTAGCATTTTAGCTAATATTGTACATTTTAACCTAATTATCATGGGTTTTCTTACTTGGTGCCATCTTTGAAGTAGGTTAGCTGTTCCCCCGTTACCATGCTAATGTCTTATGCTAACATTTTAACTAATGTCATACTTTGTAACCATATAATCATGGATTCCGGTACTTGGCACCATCTTAAAAGTATGCTAGCCCTTCACCTGCTAGCATGCTAATGTTTGCATGCTAACATTAGCACACTAATGTTTTATGCTAGCATTTAAACAAATTTTGTACATTTTTTTTAACCTAATAATCGTGGATTTCGTTATTCGGTACCATCTTGGAAGTATGCTACCAAGATTTTTGGTTAATTGTGTACTTTTTAACCAATAAAACATGGATTTAGTTACTTCCTGCCATCTTAAAAGTATGCTAGGTGTTCCCCTGCTAATGTTAGCATATAATGTTAGTACTGTATGTTAGCATTTTTTTATCTAATATAGAACATTTGAACCTACAAATCACGGACTTCATTATTTGGTGTCATGTTAGAAGTATGCTATAACTTTTCCCCTGTTTGCGTGCTACCTTTTTATGTTAGCATTTTAGCTAATGGGATACATTTAGAACCACAATTTATAGATTTTGTTACTTATTAACCCTTTGAAACATGCAAATTTATACCAACATTTCGCATTTCAAGATTCAAACTACATTTCATTAGCTCTTCACCTCTCAAATAATGTTTACATTTTTTCAACGTCCAAACCATTTCTACATTCTAGTAGAATTTCAGTTTAGCGTCAGCTCTTCAACATTCAAACCATTTCAACATTCAAACATTTCAACATTCAAACAATTTTAACCTTTAACCTATTACAACATTCAAACAATTTCTACACTCATCATACATTCAATTACCATTTCAGTTCAGCGTCAGCTCTTCAACATTCAAATCGTTTCGAAATTCAAATTATTCTTACATTCATTCTACATTCCATTAGCATTCTAGTTCAGCTTGAGCATTAAAGGAGCATTCACACGCAATTTCTTCAGGAATTGCTTCATAAAGTTAGATTAAGTTTTTCACTGTTGCCTATGTGCCCAAACTGAGTCTTGGTACTTTTACAAGGTTTACTTTCCTTAGACGGAGTTTGTCCTCAACTCTGTCACCACAGTGCCCACACTAAGTGTCAGTTCTGATCACGGTTTCTTGCTAAGAGTGCTAAGAGTTTTTCCTTGCCTCAACTGCAAAAGTGCACACACTGAGTCTTGGTTTTGTGTCTAAGTTTCTTCCTTTGAGAGAGTTTATCCCAGTCTTCATCTGTAAAGTCCTTGCCCATATAGGATTCAACTAGTTTCCATTAATGTACGAGAAGTGTGCTCCATGTGTGAAAGGCCCTGGTACAGTAAAAATGTATTGGGACTGGAGAGAGGAAAACAAAATATTAGAATCAAGACTGGCGCGAACTGCAACAACAGTAGCGAACACAATGACAAATTAATATTTATTTTACCATGACTATCCCTAAAAAGAGCTCCTTTTTGATACAACTCATATTGGATGTGATTAGATTGTGCAGGTGTACTTAATGTTGTGGCTTGTGTGTACACGGTGCATGTGGGCACAAAAGCATGCATGCAGAGACTCATCATGTGCCCAGATGTTGAGGGCGGTGAGCACCACTGATGAGGATTAGTCACTAACCTCCTGGTCTGATTGTTACTGCACATCACGTGCATGTGCACCTATTACAAACTGCTTTGGCAGGGAGATATACATGAAACGAAGATAAGAAAATGTGTATGTCTGTATAACAAGAGCACATCCAAAGAGTGGCTATGTAACATATTTGCATCAGGGAGTGGACTTTGTGAGAGGTAAGATGCCGAGATAAGACAGGCAGAAACTAGTTCCTGGAAGGAATCTAAACAAGCCAAACCACATTTTTTAATCCATACCAAAATCTCATATGAGGAATTTTCAATCCATTCTGACATCAGAGCTTTGGGGCAGCATTAGTATAATATCCCTATATGGTCATATCCAATCCTTCTGGCTGTAATTTACATTCTTTGTGTCAGGCTCCTACAGCATGAATAATATGTATACTTTATTACATCAGTTGGTTGTACTGTATTAATAATTTCTTAGCTATGATTTATGAGCGGTCATCGTTCACTACTGCTATCCCGCTTTCTTTTTGCTACCAAAAAGCTGCTGTCTACTTCACGGATGGATCTTACTCCGATTTAGCACAAAGAACAGATTAAATCCATTCATATATTAAAGTGGGCTAGGGTGAAAAAAAGATAGTAAAAGTACTCTACTATGTCTAGCAGAGGGATGAACACATAAAAAACGAGCCCAAAAGGACCACATGTTTGTGCAAAATGCCTGATGTGTGGTTTGTGTGTGTGCACCAGGAGGGTTCTATGGACAGCCTGTATGAGGCTGTGCAGACTTCCAACGACGCACCCTCTAAGCCCGTCCCCAGCCGCTCCTCCAGCCGCTCGTGCAGCCGTTCGTGCAGCCCGGCGCACCTGCTCGACGATGACGCAAAATGGAGAGGTTCTGGAAGGTCTATTTCTATGGTAGGTTCCTGCGGAATTTGGATGTGAACCAACAAGCGTTTATAACTATAACTGTATCTCACAAATGCGAGTACACCCCTCACATTTCAGCAACCACTTTTATGACAGTATAAATTCTAAAGGGACAACACTAAAGAAATGAAACTTAAGTTTGACTAGTAGTCTAACCACGTGTGTCCAAACTTTTTGAGTGGGGGTCCCATCCAAGGTTTCTCGTTGTTTAAATTGAGTTGAGTTTTTTCTTGCCCTGATGTGGGATCTGATCAAAGGATGTCGTTGTGGCTTGTGCAGCCTTTTGAGACATTTGTGATTAAGGGCTATATAAGTAAACTTTGATTGATTGATGAAATATGCTTGCTGATATGTGAGCACTTTTGCGAGATATTGTGAATATAAATGATAAATACAACATAGATATTCATGTTTGACATAAAAAGATATAGATACAAATACAATTATTTAAAAACAATTTAAAAACAATAAAATCCACCTATCTCCACAATGTAATATAAAGTACTGCACATTTAATGCAGTATGTCTAGTGCAGAGGTCACCAACCAGTCTGAGACCAAGAACCACATTTCTTACAGTGTTACTGCAAGGAGCCACATCATACAAATGGGTACACACCCGCACATGCACACACGTCAGATTTATTGTAAATGTCACACACCAACATGATAATGATAGAAATAGACTCCGAAAGTACTAAGACCACAGGTCAGTCATTTTCAACAATGAACATTGTGTGTACTGTCTCACACAGACAAACTCCCAGCTCAACTTAGTCCAAGGCGCTGAAAATTTGAAGCTTTGACATGCGGTAATTACGCCTGACCTGTAAGACAATATGGCTTCAATCAAAAATATAAACTCTCCCACTCTGTCAAAAACGTCCCGTGTTCATCGTCATTATTTGTTTTTGCTGCAAATTTTTTCCCTGCCATTTTGAGAGCGAACTTGACACAAATTGTTTAATAGGGCTGCTTGATTTTAAGAAAAAACCTAATTGCGGTTTTTCTCATGAAAATTGCGATTGGGATTCGATTTGCGATTATTATATTTCATATATAAAAATGTATAAAGTTAAAGTTAAAGTACCAATGAGTGTCACACACACACTAGGTGGGGTGAAATTTGTCTTCTGCATTTGACCCATGGGAGGGGAAGGGAGCAGTGGGTAGCAGCGGTGCCGCGCCCGGGAATCATTTTTGGTGATTTAACCCCCAAGTCCAACCCTTAATGCTGAGTGCCAAGCAGGGAGGTAATGGGTCCCATTTTTATAGTCTTTGGTATGACTCGGCCGGGGTTTGAACTCACAACCTACCGATCTCAGGGCGGACACTCTAACCACTAGGCCACTGAGTAGGTCTAGTTACTCATTTCCTCTGGTAAAACTGAGGAAATAACGAGTGAAGTAAAACATGTTACTTTTAGACTGTCAATCAACATATTCCTGTCTCAAAGTGCCACACATGAAAACAATATGCAATATTTTACATGAATAAATATTTGGCTTTAGGCAGACAGACTCAGAGCTTTTGTCTACATCATGCTCTCAAACTGAAGAAATAACCGATAAAAACTATACAGTGATTATAATGTAGTGTAATCTTAATCTATAATAATAATGCAAGTAACCATTTAAAAGGATATCAACTTGTATTTCTCATTACTGTAGAATTGTTTACCATTGTACTGTAATTGGAAGGTAAATAAATTCAAAGCTGATATATTACAACAACGGGACATTATATTATATTTTTTTCCTCCTAATTTTTGTTACTTTGCGGCACATCTTACTAGCGATTTGTGAAGCTCTCTGTATTGTGCATGTGTAAAGCTGACACGCCGCTCTAGTCTCCGCGAGACAATGATTATGAATGACTGAAAAAAGGCGTCACTCTGTTTAGGTAATTCTACTGTTGAATAAACGAGCTCAGGTGCTGAGAGCGATGCAAAGAGTGAAACGTCTTTCCCCCTGTTTGAAGCGAGAGACTGAGGCTCAACAATTCTGATTGGCGAACATGTCTGTCACTCTGTGGTTGAGGGAAATAAATAACTCAGCCTCTAGGCTGAGTTACCAACTAAAACATTGATGTCGATTTGTAATAGCTGCATGAAACAGGGCAAAAAGTCAGACCTGGTCTCATGTAACCAGACCTCCGCCAACGCCGAATTATAGTCAGTAAGCTGCTTCCTGGTTCACCACAACAACAAAAAAAGAGTTTATATATTGCTATTCCTGCTTCTTCTACACAAGAAACAAGCACATGTTTTGATGTGTGTTTGAGCGCTGCTCAAAGACAAATTCGATTGGAAAAAATTATGCTGATTGGCCAAAATGTGAGCATAATTTGCAAGGTTTGGTTGACTTTGCATTATTGGCACGATCATGACATCGCAAATTTCCAGACTGTCTGAGTGGAAGGTTTATTGATACCAAACTTGACTCAAAAACGGTAAAATAAATAAAGTCTTGTATTTGCACATTTATCCAGGTCCTCACCATCCTATTTACAGCGTTTAAATTGGCTGGTGTGAAAAAGTAATTCAAAACAACAGCATTAGTGATGCACTAAAACGTTTGCATATGTACATAGTAATTTATGACTATATTAGATAGAGGTGGGAATCTTTGGGAACCTCACGGTTCGATTCCAATTCTGGGGCGACGATTCGAGACAAAATCGATTCTCGAGTCAATACGATCTCCTAATATATTATATATATATATAAACATTTTTTTAATTGAATCTCAAAAATGATAAATCGATTTAGAATCGGAATTTTAAAAAAACGCAGATTGGAAACATTTTTTAATATTAGATATAATATAACTCTAATGTCTCTAGCTGATGTATTGAAATTCCTAGCCTTTGAACAAGTGACAACAGTGACTGTGTTTGCACTTGTTGTGTTAACTAAACACAACTGTTTTGTTCAACACCAGGACATGACTGTAAGGACAGGCACCAACACTCATAAAAAGAAAAAAAGGTAAGCTCACACTTCCAATTCAATCAAAACAGCTTGAATTTTACTCTGTATGTTATGTTTTTCTTATACTACACAGTCTAAGAAATCTATAATAATAACATAATTGCCAGAATAATTGTGCAGACTTTGTGGGATGAATGTGCAAAGTTGATCGTTGCAACTTGCCATGCAAGGAAGAAGGCTTCCCACAGAGCAAAAACAAGACTTGAGAAGCTTTCTGTTTATGTTTTCTGTGAGTGTTAATGCTCTAAATCCTTCTTGCAGTAAACCAGACAAGCTCTTAATAAGCAACACCACATCTTTCTATTATCTGTCTGCAAGAGGGCTTAAGGAATGCAGTGACAACTTATTGGAAAGAGGCAAGATAAAAGTTCGGAAGTGATAGTTGTTCACAGTCAGGTACATGCAGTAGACACGTACAGCATAATATGGCTTGGACTAAGCCTCTTAAAGCCCCACCTACTTAGTCCTATGACTCTCTAATACACCTTTACTTTCCTGCTGGTTATTTTGACGCCACATAAAAACACATATTGTTGGATTTGAATATTATTATAACATTTTTAAATTACTATTTAAAAATGCTTTCATAAAATGTTTTTTCTTTCATTCTAATTTCAGAACATATGTGACCAAATCTGCATCAGATAACGAGGTGCTGGGTGAGTTGGGATTTGTTCCTATTTTGGAGGTATTGTTTTCCCCCCAATAGGAAGCAACGGAAAAGAAAAATCATCTGTTACAGAGTCAAACTGTCGCCACCGTAAAGCCTTTATTAATTGTGCAGGCAATGTTTTAAGTAACAGTTTAACATATTAGCATATTATTTGCCTCACATATTTCATTCTTTGCCACATTAACCCAATGCAGTGCAGTTGTCTAAGCTATGTGACGTGACTACCATCGACTCTCATGTAACATTAAACTCTTTGGTGTTGTGCAAATCTAGAGCCAGATCTTTCCTTAAAAATGTGCTCAAATTCCAAATGATCAGAACCAAAAGCAGAATCAGATTTATTGGCTAAGTACGTTTAGCACATAAATAATTTGACTTGGTAAACTGCATGTGCTCTCTTTGTTCAATGTAAACATTAAATATTAACAATTACCTAAAAATATAAACAAGTACCTAAATAACTAATATGTGCAAGTCTAATAAATAATAGTGCAGTGGTAAATAGAGCAAAAGCAAAACGATGATGATGTGACCATGAGTCAGAACATTTACAGTGACAGATTAGTTCCAGAGTTATACGACTACAGTAGCATTCCACTTAAAAAGTACAATTGTATTCTGTATATGACCTACTCATCTACTAGCCTGCCATTCATACAACCTTTTCACTTGTAGCTCCTGCGACCTCAGTTCGCCCTGACTTTTCAACTAAAACCCGCAACATTTCTGATCTGTGCCCCCCCCCCCCCCCACGCTGCTCAGCAGATAACGCCTTGGGTAATGCGGCCATTTGGAAGCCTGCCAAGAGCCCAGAGGATTTAGTCCACATCTCCAACAATCACAATGAAGGTAAATAGGGAATAAACCGAGTAAGCTGATCTATAGACAAATGCTCATTTAGGCTCTCAGCAGGGTGTCCCTTCTTCAGCTCATCAAAACTGTGCTTCAGACTTTTAAAAAGTTGATTGGTGATTAGGTTTGTTTGACTTGTTTGCTTTTAGAAATTAAGAGGACAAAGCACAAAGTGGATGCCAAAGGAGGGAAAACAGCTCAACATGCTGCGACCAAAAAAAGGGACAAACACTCAAATCAGGTAAAGACATTTGATATGGCTTCTAAAAACTCCATCTGCAACTACTCTTATTGGACAGATGTGCAAATGTTGGGGTGTGCCTCCAGTAAACACACTGTTAAAAGCAACCCACACAGTTCAACGTTATTAGTTGGTGTGAAAACCTCAGCTGAACACTTTTATAAGAAGGCTTACTTATTTACCAAAAAACAAACAATAAATGTGACCTATGATGAATTGTCTCTCTTCGTGTTAAACAATGGCAAAGTGTCACATCATAGGGTCATCCATTTTGGTGTTAGCTTGAACGCAGTTTTTAAATATGGGTTATACTTGTATAGCGCTTTTCTACCTTCAAGGTACTCAAAGCGCTTTGACAGTATTTCCACATTCACCCATTCACACACACATTCACACACTGATGGAGGGAGCTGCCATGCAAGGTGCTACCAGCACCCATCAGGAGCAAGGGTGAAGTGTCTTGCCCAAGGACACAACGGACGTGACTAGGATGGTAGATACCTCTGTTGTGCAGTCTGGCTATGTCGTGATGTCAAAGAGAGGTGGACGTGGTTATTTTGACATTAGGTCAAGCACTAAGCTCTATGCTTCAGGCTATAAGGAAACACAAAAACGATAGGATAAAGTATTATTTGGCATGCGCATAATAACACCGACGTGTGTCATGCAGTAACATAAATGCTGGTAAAAGCATTTTTTTCTATGCAGGTGTACCTGATGTTGTGACCGGGTGAGTCTATCTAATGTTACTGAAGTTTATTTTTGATTAGCGATTTCAAGATATTTATTTTACAGTGTAGATTTTCAAAAGATAAATTATGATACTTTTGGAGAAGGTATGGCGTGGTTTCATTTGAAATCTGCGAACGCCTCCTGAAACATACATCTTGCAGACCGACTCCAAAAACATGTTATAAAAGTGACTGTGGAGCAAAATTTACACCAAAGCATATCTAATACATATTATCTAGACCAGTGGTCACCAAACTTTTTGAGCCAGAGATCCCTGGTCTCAGCCAAAAACCAAAGCAAGAGGTACCCCTGTTTACAGTAAAACGCTTTGCCAGACCATTTAATTTTAATGGTAAACTATTTAATTGCATTATTGTCCGTAACAATAGCAGATTAAGGCGAATCTCTAGATCAGTGGTTCTCAAACTGTGTAGTGGTACGCGGGCTCCAGCTATGGTACGCCAAAGAATCACTTATTTGAATATTAAAACACAGTGTTACTGTTCAAACTGTGTGTAATGATACAGTGGCCAAAAAATGAATATACTTGTTTAATAAAACATTTGCTTTGTTTTAATAAACACTTAAGCCTACTACTACTACTACTACTACTACTACAGGTAAAAGCCAGTAAATTAGAATATTTTGAAAAACTTGATTTATTTCAGTAATTGCATTCAAAAGGTGTAACTTGTACATTATATTTATTCATTGCACACAGACTGATGCATTCAAATGTTTATTTCATTTAATTTTGATGATTTGAAGTGGCAACAAATGAAAATCCAAAATTCCGTGTGTCACAAAATTAGAATATTACTTAAGGCTAATACAAAAAAGGGATTTTTTAGAAATGTTGGCCAACTGAAAAGTATGAAAATGAAAAATATGAGCATGTACAATACTCAATACTTGGTTGGAGCTCCTTTTGCCTCAATTACTGCGTTAATGCGGCGTGGCATGGAGTCGATGAGTTTCTGGCACTGCTCAGGTGTTATGAGAGCCCAGGTTGCTCTGATAGTGGCCTTCAACTCTTCTGCGTTTTTGGGTCTGGCATTCTGCATCTTCCTTTTCACAATACCCCACAGATTTTCTATGGGGCTAAGGTCAGGGGAGTTGGCGGGCCAATTTAGAACAGAAATACCATGGTCCGTAAACCAGGCACGGGTAGATTTTGCGCTCTGTGCAGGCGCCAAGTCCTGTTGGAACTTGAAATCTCCATCTCCATAGAGCAGGTCAGCAGCAGGAAGCATGAAGTGCTCTAAAACTTGCTGGTAGACGGCTGTGTTGACCCTGGAAAAAAGAGCTGGACTGCTGCTGAGTGGTCCAAAGTCATGTTTTCTGACGAAAGCAAATTTAGCATTTCCTTTGGAAATCCAGGTCCCAGAGTCTGGAGGAAGACAGGAGAGGCACAGGATCCACGTTGCCTAAAGTCTAGTGTAAAATTTCCACCATCAGTGATGGTCTGGGGTGCCATGTCATCTGCTGGTGTCGGTCCACTCTGTTTCCTGAGATCCAGGGTCAACGCAGCCGTCTACCAGCAAGTTTTAGAGCACTTCATGCTTCCTGCTGCTGACCTGCTCTATGGAGATGGAGATTTCAAGTTCCAACAGGACTTGGCGCCTGCACAGAGCGCAAAATCTACCCGTGCCTGGTTTACGGACCATGGTATTTCTGTTCTAAATTGGCCCGCCAACTCCCCTGACCTTAGCCCCATAGAAAATCTGTGGGGTATTGTGAAAAGGAAGATGCAGAATGCCAGACCCAAAAACGCAGAAGAGTTGAAGGCCACTATCAGAGCAACCTGGGCTCTCATAACACCTGAGCAGTGCCAGAAACTCATCGACTCCATGCCACGCCGCATTAACGCAGTAATTGAGGCAAAAGGAGCTCCAACCAAGTATTGAGTATTGTACATGCTCATATTTTTCATTTTCATACTTTTCAGTTGGCCAACATTTCTAAAAATCCCTTTTTTGTATTAGCCTTAAGTAATATTCTAATTTTGTGACACACGGAATTTTGGATTTTCATTTGTTGCCACTTCAAATCATCAAAATTAAATGAAATAAACATTTGAATGCATCAGTCTGTGTGCAATGAATAAATATAATGTACAAGTTACACCTTTTGAATGCAATTACTGAAATAAATCAAGTTTTTCAAAATATTCAAATTTACTGGCTTTTACCTGTATTACTAATGTTGGTCTGTGGTGGTACTTGGAGAACCAAGTGTTTTCTGA
>NC_084740.1:9654948-9704948 GCF_033978785.1 Entelurus aequoreus | reverse complement strand
CTTCGGTAATAGCACCATTCCCAAATTATGTCGGCTCTATTGATAAACTCACTAACAACTTTGACGATGCCTTGCGCGAAATTATTGATAGTATAGCACCGCTAAAGCAAAAAAGGGCCCCTAAAAGGCGCACCCCATGGTTTACAGAAGAAATTAGAGCTCATAAATTATCATGTAGAAAACTGGAACGCAAATGGCGCGCGACTAAACTTGAGGTTTTCCATCAAGCATGGAGTAATAGTTTAATAACTTATAAACGCATGCTTACCTTAGCTAAAGCTAAATACTACTCAAATCTCATCCGCCTCAACAAAAACGATCCTAAATTTCTGTTTAGTACAGTAGCATCGCTAACCCAACAAGGGACTCCTCCCAGTAGCTCCACCCACTCGGCAGATGATTTTATGAATTTCTTTAATAAGAAAATTGAACTCATTAGAAAGGAGATTAAAGACAACGCATCCCAGCTACAACTGGGCTCTATTAACACAAATACGACTGTATATACGACGGACACTGCCCTCCAAAATAGTCTCTCTATTTTTGATGAAATAACATTAGAGGAATTATTACAGCGTGTAAGTGGGATAAAACAAACAACATGTTTACTTGACCCACTTCCTGGGAAACTTATCAAGGAACTGTTTGTATTATTAGGTCCATCAGTGTTAAATATTATAAACTTATCACTTTCCTCCGGCACTGTTCCCCTAGCATTCAAAAAAGCGGTTATTCATCCTCTGCTCAAAAGACCTAACCTCGATCCTGACCTCATGGTAAACTACCGACCGGTCTCCCACCTTCCGTTTATTTCCAAAATTCTCGAAAAAACTGTTGCACAGCAGCTAAATGAACACTTAGTGACTAACAATCTCTGTGAACCTTTTCAATCCGGTTTCAGGGCAAATCACTCTACGGAGACAGCCCTCGCAAAAATGACTAATGATCTATTGCTAACGATGGATTCTGATGCGTCATCTATGTTGCTGCTTCTTGATCTTAGCGCCGCTTTCGATACTGTCGATCATAATATTTTATTAGAGCGTATCAAAACACGTATTGGTATGTCAGACTTAGCCTTGTCTTGGTTTAACTCTTATCTTACTGACAGGATGCAGTGCGTCTCCCATAACAATGTGACCTCGGACTATGTCAAGGTAACGTGCGGAGTTCCCCAGGGTTCGGTTCTTGGCCCTGCACTCTTTAGTATTTACATGCTGCCGCTGGGTGACATCATACGCAAGTACGGTGTTAGCTTTCACTGCTATGCTGATGACACCCAACTCTACATGCCCCTAAAGCTGACCAACACGCCGGACTGTAGTCAGCTGGAGGCGTGTCTTAATGAAATTAAACAATGGATGTCCGCTAACTTTTTGCAACTCAACGCTAAGAAAACGGAAATGCTGATTATCGGTCCTGCTAGACACCAACATCTATTTAATAATACCACCTTAACATTTGACAACCAAACAATTAAACAAGGAGACTCGGTAAAGAATCTGGGTATTATCTTCGACCCAACTCTCTCGTTTGAGTCACACATTAAGAGTGTTACTAAAACGGCCTTCTTTCATCTCCGTAATATCGCTAAAATTCGTTCCATCTTGTCCACTAGCGACGCTGAGATCATTATTCATGCGTTCGTTACGTCTCGTCTCGATTACTGTAACGTATTATTTTCGGGCCTCCCTATGTCTAGCATTAAAAGATTACAGTTGGTACAAAATGCGGCTGCAAGGCTTTTGACAAAAACAAGAAAGTTTGATCATATTACGCCTATACTGGCTCACTTGCACTGGCTTCCTGTGCACTTAAGATGCGACTTTAAGGTTTTACTACTTACGTATAAAATATTACACGGTTTAGCTCCAGCCTATCTCGCCGATTGTATTGTACCATATGTCCCGACAAGAAATCTGCGTTCAAAGAACTCCGGCTTATTAGTGATTCCCAGAGCCAAAAAAAAGTCTGCGGGCTATAGAGCGTTTTCTATTCGGGCTCCAGTACTCTGGAATGCCCTCCCGGTAACAGTTAGAGATGCTACCTCAGTAGAAGCATTTAAGTCCCATCTTAAAACTCATTTGTATAATCTAGCCTTTAAATAGACCCCCCCTTTTTTAGACCAGTTGATCTGCCGTTTCTTTTCTTCTCTCCTCTTCTCCCCTGTCCCTTGCGAGGGGGAGTTGCATAGGTCCGGTGGCCATGGATGAAGTGCTGGCTGTCCAGAGCCGGGACCCCGGGTGGACCACTAGCCTGTGCATCGGTTGGGGACATCTCTGCGCTGCTGACCCGTCTCCGCTCGGGATGGTTTCCTGTTGGCCCCGCTGTGGACTGGACTCCCGCTGATGTGTTGGATCCACTGTGGACTGGACTTTCACAATGTTATGTCAGACCCACTCGACATCCGTTGCTTTCGGTCTCCCCTAGAGGGGGGGGGTTACCCACATATGCGGTCCTCTCCAAGGTTTCTCATAGTCATTCGCCGACGTCCCACTGGGGTGAGTTTTTCCTTGCCCGTATGTGGGCTCTGTACCGAGGATGTCGTTGTGGCTTGTACAGCCCTTTGAGACACTTGTGATTTAGGGCTATATAAATAAACATTGATTGATTGATTGATAGCCCAGGAGGCACAATACATTAAAATAACATTGACAACCAACTCAAACTTAACGTTGGAACAACATGCTTTTTGACGTCGTGTAATCAATGTTGGGTTATGACCTTGAGTCGACCATTGAAATTTGGTCATTTTCCATCTAATATGTTACAGCACATGTACAACGTTGAAACAACATTCTTTTCGACAACAATTATTTAATGTCAGGTTGGTACGTTGATTTGACCATTGAAATTTGGTCATTTTCCAACTACTATTTTACAGCAGATATACAACGTTGAAACAACATTCTTTTTGACAGTGTTTATTCAATGTCTGGTTGTGACGTTGATTTGACCATTGGAATTTGGTCATTTCCCAACCAACAACATGGATCCAACGTTAGACACCAACGTTGTATCAATGTCTTGTGCCTGCTGAGAAATAACACAACACTGCCGATCGTCATCCATATTATACTTGTGTAGGCACTGTACCTCATTGGGTAAGACGTACGTAGTCTAATTTTATAATATTTAGATTATTAAAAAATGTTTTTCCTAACTTTAACTATTTAATCAATCTTTTAATAATGTAGGTCCAGATATAGCATTGTCATGCCTAAATAAAGAAATAAGACAAAGAAGACAAATTGTTTCCTCTTACTGAACATTTTCGACACACTTTAAAAAAAACATTTCTGTGCAATGAACTCTGCATGCAAATTCAAAAAACTTTCAACATTTATGGGGTTTGTTGCTTTTTATCAAATAATATACCATAGCAACATGTTCAATTTAAGCAGCAATTTTACATAATTTATGTGCTTAAACTAAAAAAGTATAACAAGCCAAGAAAAACAAGCAGTATTCACTTGAGGATTGATGGGGAGGGCACATTGGCTGCTGAGGTCCTCATAAAAGGTCAGAACCCCGGGTCGGTGTTGCAACAGGGAAGGGGAGGGTGGCTCGCAATGGGTTGGTTCATTATGATCATGTTCAACCTGCTGGTGATGACAAAGTCAGAGAACCAAACTTGCAAACTGATTGGGCACACAGGCTACTTGGAGTTCTCAAAGGAAGGAGATCTTCTCATAGGAGGGATTTTCTCCATGACAAGCACGCGAACTCTCATAGATAACGACTACGAGGCAGCCCCGCATTATTACTGTAAAGCGTGAGTAAATATGCATCGAAGTGTAGAACTGTATTATATGTTGACAATATTCAAAAGTTTAACACTTGAAATGATTTACAGTTTGAATGACAGAGAACTGAAGTTTGCCCGCACAGTGATGTTCACAGTGGAGGAGGTCAACAGGAACGCTGATATCCTTCCAGGGATACGTCTGGGATATCGTCTGTACAATGGCTGTGGGAGCGAAAACCTGATACGAGCATCGGTAGAAGCTGTAAGCCGGGAGGAGTCCGAATGCAGCGACCGGATTCAGGCCCTGCTTGGCCACTCTTCATCCGGGATTAGTGAGGACATCAACCTTATTCTGAGCCCGATGTCCATTCCACAGGTAAGAAGAAATGCTTCAACTGGGTTTGGATATAAATATTTCACAAAAATTTAAAAATCTTTTTTTCATCTCAAGGTCAGCCATCTTTCAACGTGTGCATGTTTGTCAGATAAGAAACGGTTCCCCACGTTCTTCAGAACGGTGCCAAGTGACCGCTTCCAGGTGCTGGGCCTGGTGCAGCTGATGAAGTATTTTGACTGGCGTTGGGTAGGGATCATTCATTCTGTGGGCTCGTACTCAGATCAGGGCACAGCGGAATTCTCGAAAGAAGCATTGAGAGAGGACATCTGCGTTGAATATCGACTGCCTTACTCCAAGTCCTCCACAAAGAAGTGGAACACCATCATGAAGGCCATGAGGGAATCCTCATCCAGTGTTGTCATTCTGTTTATGTCCTTATCTTACACCAAGTCCTTCTTGTCCAAAATGGAAAGTTACAACATAACTGGTAAACAGTTGATTGGAAGCGAGGCTTGGATCACACAACAGGAACTTGCTTCCGTGGAAAGAAATCATATTTTACAAGGGGCGATGGGCTTTGCGCTCCCTGAGACATCCATTCCCGGGCTGGGACAGTTTTTACTCGATTTGAAGCCATCTGACGAGCCTCAGAGCAGTTTAATTAGGGCTTTCTGGGAGAAGTTCTTTGACTGCAGCTTCTCTCCCTCAAACACTTCAATCCTGTGCACTGGTGCTGAAGACCTGAACATGGTCGCCAGTGACTACACTGACGTGACACACTTTAGAGAGGAGAATAATGTGTACAAAGCTGTGTACTTGGTTGCATATGCACTTGGCGAGTTGATGAAATGTGACAATGGTGCTAATCCCACCACAGGAAAGCCCTGTGTAAAGAAGAACGAGGTTCTCCCCAGAATGGTAAAAATATAACCTGACATTCTATTTTTGGTGTTCATTTTCTACAACATGCTTACATTAAATGTCTTTTGAGGTTTTGGAGCACATCGGACATGTGAATTTTACAACCCAGAATGGAGCCAAGGTGTTCTTTGATGAAAATGGAGACTCTGTGGCCCAGTACGACTTAGTCAACTGGCACTTGAGAGATGACGGCTCCGTCCAGATCATTACAATCGGCCAGTATGACACGTCTTTTCCAGAAGGGAGAAAGCTCAAGTTGAATAATGATGCTAACATCGCATGGATTGGGAACAGCAGCGAGGTAAAAAAGTGACAGACCCGATGGACCTTTTTTACATTAGTGCTTCCTATTCCCGCTATGTTTTTCCCTTGCCAGGTGCCAAGGTCTGTGTGTAGGGAACCGTGTCCTCTAGGGACGCGCAAGGCCGTGAATAACAACAAGCCTGTGTGTTGTTTTGACTGCTTTGAGTGCCCGGAGGGAACAATAAGCAATCAGACAGGTGAGTTGAACTTCAAAGTGGAGTGTGTTGCGTCTGTTTAAGCATGTTTAACTTATCATACGTCATCTTCTTCCCAGATTCTCCCAAATGTGTGGCATGTCCTCCGGAATTCTGGCCCAATGAAAAGAAAGACATTTGCCTTCCAAAACCAAAAGAGTACCTTTCTCACCAAGAGCTCATGGGTGCGCTTTTAACCGCGTTCAGCTGTGTGGGTGTGTTCTTATCTTTTCTGACATCGCTCATATTTCTAACCCATAAAGAGACTCCCATCGTCAAAGCCAACAACTCAGAGCTGAGCTTCCTACTGCTCATCTCCCTGAAACTGTGTTTCCTCTGCTCTCTGACCTTCATCGGCCGGCCCACCGAATGGTCCTGCATGCTGCGCCACACAGCCTTCGGCATAACCTTCGTGCTGTGCATCTCCTGTGTCCTGGGGAAAACTATAGTGGTGCTGATGGCTTTCCGGGCCACACTTCCTGGCAAAAATGTCATGAGACTGTTTGGGCCTGTCAAGCAAAGGCTCAGTGTTCTCATTCTCACCCTGGTCCAAGTTATGTTCTGTATCATTTGGCTGTGTACAAACCCACCTTTTCCAGCCAGGAATCTGCAATACTATAAAGAGAAGATCATCTTAGAATGTGCAATAGGGTCAGCGATTGGATTCTGGGGTGTGCTTGGTTACATTGGATTTCTTGCCCTCCTGTGTTTTATTCTTGCTTTTCTGTCCAGGAATCTGCCAGACAGTTTTAATGAAGCCAAACTGATCACATTTAGCATGTTGATTTTCTGTGCAGTCTGGATCACCTTCATCCCGGCATATGTCAGCTCCCCTGGCAAGTTTACTGTTGCTGTGGAAATTTTTGCAATCCTGGCCTCCAGTTTTGGTTTGTTGCTTTGTATATTCGTTCCAAAGTGCTATATCATTGTTTTCAGGCCAGAGCGCAACTCCAAGAAATATCTTATGGGAAAAATACCACCAAGGACCCTTTAGGTCGCTTAAGTCAAATACTAGATGTGTACAATTTAGTCTGATACCAGTTTGTATGGTGGTTCAGGTGCTAAATGTTTTAAAAACAAAAAAGTATATTGCATTCATTACTTTTTAGATCCTTTATAAATGTGATTTGTAGACATAGAAAAAAAATGTTGGCCAGCAGGAAACACTTTTGTATTTATAAATCATCTTGGGGAAAATATTGAAAACTTAGGATAGGATAGAATAGACTTTACCTAGGGGCAGCACGGTGGAACAGGGTTTGGTGCTTATGCCCCACAACTGAGTTCAATCCCGATCTTTCTGTGTGGAGTTTGCATGATCTCCCTGTGACTGCGTGGGTTCCCTCCGGGTACTCCGGCTTCCTCCCATCTCCAAAAAACACGCACCTGGGTATACGTTGATTGGCAACACTAAAGTGGCCCTAGTGTGTGAATGTGAGTGTGAATGTTGTCTGTCTATATGTGTGAGTTGGCGACTTGTCCAGGGTGTACCCCGCCTTCCGCCCGAATGCAGCTGAGATAGGCTCCAGCACCCCCCCGCGACCCCGAAAGAGACAAGGGTTAGAAAAATGGATGGCCGTGCGTTTCCAACCTAGGCCTTCAGTGATGTCCAATTTTAACGATTACCTCTCAAAATACCATAATTGATGTCACCACATGACCATTGCTGGAGAAATACTATACAGGAACACATTTACGCACTGCTGGTCATTGAAACACCTCAAAAGTGTACAAAACTGGTTATTTTCTGGCGTCTTTAAAAATCAATAAAAACACACCAGCATGTGATACTGTCAAAATTAAAAAGTGAAAAAATCAAATATTTGAACTCACAATTTGTAGCACCTATTCGACGCCGTATAAGGCATTGGTACCCGGCTTATTTAAGTGGAAATGGCAGGCGTTTACCCATTTCATTGCCAGAACAGCTGTGCTAGCTTCCGGGGTTCACTGACATCGTCTCACAAGATGTAGTTTCTCTTTGAATATCCTTCTTGAAAATGGCCTCGCAAATATATATATATGCCACCTAATCAACGTTTTGTTCTCCTTCTCTGCTATCTCGAACTGGCTACGGCGCAACACTTCCTGCTTCCTGCTAAATTAAGACTTATGCATGGATACTCATGAGCTTTTGAATGACAAGTGAGTATCCATTCATAGTCTCGTTAACATCAGGCTACCTAGATAGGCTACTGTCAACAACTTCTGATCTGATTGGCTATCGCAACTCTCTCCACTCTATGTGTTCTCAAATTCATCCGCCAACAGTCCCGGTGAGTATCCAATCACAGGACGCGAAAATGTCACGTTCAATGTTGTTAGGCCAGCTAGAAGTCCTTACTGACAACAACTTGTGATCTGATTGGCTATCGCAATTATCTATCAACTGTATGTGCCCGTTCAGTTACAGTGCACGGACGCCCGCATTGTTGATTCTGAAGGCCTCGGGCAGATTTCGTACAGCATGGCAACATAAACTAGCTGAATTCTGATTGGATACAAATTAAAACTAAAGACAACAGCATTGGAACGAGCTTAATATGACACGATGAGAATATGAATACTTTAAGATATTTAGGGAAAGTAAATTAAAAAATTATTGTATCTTTAATTATGATCATGAATTCTGGTTATGTTAGGCCAGCAGAGAAGGCCTTGCTGGCCCTGATGGCACACCACAGACTTTACCCCACAATAAGGCAATGTAATGGTTGCAGTGCAGATTCAAAAAGTCCACCAAAAAAGGGTAAAAAAACCCCACATGAAAACAGGAAGGAAACATTAAGTTAAAGTTAAAGTACCACTAGGTGTGGTGAAAATTACTCTCTGCATTTGACCCATCCCTTTGTTCTACCCCCTGGGAGGTGAGGGGAGCAGTGAGCAGCAGCGGTGGGCGCGTTTGAGAATAATTTTAGTGATTTAACCCCCAATTCCAACCGTTGATGCTGAGTGCGAAGCTGTGAGGTAATTTTTTTTTTTAAATAAATGTTTTTATTGTATTTGACAGGTATTACAATATACAATAGAACAGTAATCACATTTTCCCCTTTTTTTTCCCACCCACTTCCAAGAACAGCAACCCAACACATACCCCATACACACAACCCCCCCCCCCCCCCCCCCATACCCCCCCAGGTCCTACATAAGTTAAAGGTACAGTCACAAATGGAAAATAATTAGTACATCACTTTCTTCTCAACATAGGCAGATAGTAAATATACACCCAGAATACATGTAAATAAAAAAAAAATTTTAAAATTAAAAAATTAAAAAGGAAGCTGGTTTGTGAAAGGTGAACTTTTCATGTGTCCTATAGCGTCTTTAATTTAGCTATGTAGTCAACCACACCGCCCCAAACAGAATAAAACTTCCCAGGTGCCCCCCTAAGATTGAACTTTATTTTCTCCAGATCTAAATAAATCATAAGGTCTTTAAGCCATAAGGAGGCTTTGGGGCAAAATGGTGACTTCCACTCCAGCAAAATCCTCCTACGTGCTAATAAGGATGCAAAGGCGATACTATCCTTAAATTTTCTCCTTATTTGGGGATCTGATACCGTCCCAAAAATGGCCATTTCTTCACATGGTGTCAGGTTTAAATCCAATGCCTTAGCAAGGTGTTTGAAAATAGTTAGACCAAAACATATGCGTCATATTTGCAGGTGACATGTGACATCTGTTACAAGTATCCGAGATATTGGGGTACATTTTCGAGAGTTTGGAATTAGTGAAATAAATACGGTGGACAACCTTGAATGGTATTAAATTAAGCCTTGAACAGGATGTACTGTTGTTAATTTGGGTTAAGGCAGAATCCCAATCTCCATCATCTATAGATCTGCCAAGCTCTTCTTCCCTCTGATTTTATCAAGAGACGTTTTACTAAACTGGGATATTAAGATGTAGATTTTGGAGATTAGGCCTTTCTGAATTGTGGGAATATCTAAAATTGAGTCAATTAGCGAATTAGGTGGAGTATTAGGGAAAAATAGACTATTTGATTTAACAAAATTACGAACTTGAAAGTATCGAAATAGGTGAGATTTTGGTAGGTCAAATTTTTTACACAGTTCACTGAAACTAGCGAAGACATCATCAATATATAAGTCCTTTAGCCTGCTAAGGCTTTACTGCTTCCATAGAGAAAACGCTACATCCGTGCTAGGAGGGAGGAAGAGGTGGTTATTATGAATGGGGCTGTGGTTGGATAAGCCCTGCAGGCCGAAAGTATTTCTAAATTGAGACCAGATTCTAAGGGTAGAAATGACGATTGGACTACAAGTAAATTGGGATGGTCGATAAGGTAATTTTGATGTAAGCAGATCCAAGAGAGAGGTAGAACAGGAACTAGCTTCAGACTTACACCAGATTAATTCAGGTTCTTGGATCCAGAGAGTCCCTTTGTGTATGTTAGCTGCCCAATAGTAGTATTTTAGATTAGGGAGTGATAAACCACCTACGGACATATGCCTTTGCAGGAACTCTCTTCTAATCCTGGTTGTCTTGCCTTTCCATATAAAGGATTAAATTAGTTTGTTTATTATGCAAAAAAAGGAATTGGGTAAAAAGATAGGCAAACATTGAAATAGATACAAAAATCGAGGAAGCACATTCATTTTGATGCAGTTTACCCTGCCAGCAATAGTTATGTGTAAATCATTCCATCTATCCAAATCTAATTTAAGTTTGTCGATTAGAGGTGGAAAATTGTACTTGTAGAGAGCTGGTAGCTTGCGACAAATATGTACACCTAAGTACTTGAAGCTATTCCTGGACATCTTAAATGGGAAATATCCATCAGGGATCTCAAGGGCCAAATTATTCACAGGGAAGCATTCACTCTTAGCGAAATTCAATTTATAGCCAGAGAATGATCCAAAATTGTTTAGCAATTCAATAATCTTTGGAATGGTAGAGATTGGATTAGATATAAACAATAGTAAATCATCCGTGTATAAAGAATGTGTGTGTTCTAGACCGCATCCATGGATTCCTTTACTGATACCGGCCGATTTAAGAGCAATGGACAAGGGTTCGATTGCAGTAACAAATAACAATGGGCTTAGAGGGCACCCCTGGCGTGTACCTCTGCCAAGTGTGAAAAATTGGGATAACATCCCATTTGTGCTTACGGCAGCCCTAGGAGAAGAGTATAGAAGTGCTATCCAAGATATTTATTTAGACCCAATGTTGAACCTCTTTAAGACCTCCAATAAATATCCCCACTGCACCCTGTCGAAAGCTTTATCTGCATCCAAAGAGACCACCACTCCTGGCGTCTCCTCGGATGCTGGAGAAAAAATAATGTTAAGAAGGCTACGAATGTTGGAAAAAGAGTGCCGGTTTTTCATGGTCAGGTGATATGATTTTTGGTAAAATTGATTCAAGGCGAAGGGCCAGTGCTTTAGCTAAAATCTTATAATCAGCGTTTAAAAGAGAGATGGGACGGTAAGAACTACAGTCAGAATCAACTTTGCCCGGTTTTAGTAATAAAGTTATTGACGCTTCGGTGAGAGTTCGAGGCAAGGTACCCTGGTCCAGAGAGTCATTGTACATATTTAAAAGGAGAGGAGTCAGTTTATCTGAGAATTTTTTATAAAACTCTATAGGATAGCCATCTGGGCCAGGGGGGCCTTGCCGCTCTGCATTAATTTAATTGAATCTACAATTTCCCGGATTACTAAAGGTTGATCCAAAGCGCTCTCTTGAGTAGTAGCTATGGATGGAAATTTCAAGTTATCCAGGAAACTCAACATGATTGTTTTATCAGCAGCACATTGTGAAGTATATAGTTCAGAGTAGAATGATTTGAAGGTGTCATTAATGACTGAAGGAATGACTGTAAGTTCATCTGTGAGGGTTCTGATTTGTCGAATTTGCCGAGATGCTGACTGGCTTTTAATTTGGCGTGATAGATGGCGCCCTGCCTGCCTTCTCACCGTGCTCGTACAGGAAGCCACGCGATCGTAAGAGTAATTTTTCAGTTTCTTGTGTTGACAATAAATTATAGTTCATTTGCAGATTTTGTCTACCTTTAACCAGATCAGGACATGGAGATACTGATAGTTGTCTGTCCAATTCTGTTATACTTTCCATGAGCTGCTCCTGTTTTTGTCTTCTCAATTTGTTTTGTCTTGCTGAATAAGAAATAATCTCTCCCCGGACTACCACCTTTAATGTTTCCCAGAGTAAAGACGGGGATATGGGAGTAGAGTTGTTGGTGACAAGAAAATCATCTATCACTTTGGAAATTGTTTTGCAGAATCCGTCATCATTGAGTAATGTGCAATTAAACCTCCATGGAGTCTGCGTTTTTTTAAAGAGTGTAAGCGAAAGATCAAGTGACAATGGAGCATTGTCAGATATCACTATTGTTGAATATTCTACATTATCGACAGCCGGAAGGAGATTATCATCTATGAAAAAGTAGTCAATCCTTGAAAAAGTTTTATAGACCTGAGAATAAAAAGAGAATTGTTTTTTATCTGGGTAACGAAAGCGCCACGGGTCCACACTTCCTATTTGACCCATGAGTTTTGAAATTGTTTTGGCCATTTTAATTGGGGGGCCCTGCCTTGGACTAGATTTGTCTAGCAACGGGTCTATTGCACAGTTCAGGTTCCCCCCCCCCCCCAATATTAAACGATGGGAACTGAGGTCTGGCAAAAATGAAAACACTTTCCTAATAAATGCTTCATCATCCCAATTGGGTGCATAAAGGTTGGCAAGGACAACAGACATAATATTAAGAGAACCCGAGACTATTACAAAACGACCTTGATGGTCAGTTATAACATTTGTTGGGCTAAACTGGATTATTTTGTGTAGTAAAATAGCTGTGCCCCTTGCTTTGCTGCTAAAATTCGAGTGAAAAGATTGTCCAACCCATGAGGCCTTTAATCTATGGTGATCCTTAGTGGTCAGATGAGTCTCTTGTAGGAAAGCAATTTCAGTTTTAAGGTGTTTTAAATGGGAAAATACTCTACCTCTTTTAACTGGGCCATTGATCCCTTTAACGTTCCAAGAAACAAATCTCAAGCAAGATAACCCTTTTTTGTTTGTATTAGCCATAATCACATTTGTAAAAAATATGGTGAGATGACATGTTGTCTGTCTATATGGAATTAACATACAGATAAGACTAAAAGAAAAGACAAATTTGTAGGACCTAACACACAAAACCCCCCCCCAAAAAAACCCATAGAAACAAAGAACAAATATACACTCCTAAACCACCCTAAGCTTGTCCTAAGAACTAGAACTAGCAGCGGGACACCATGAACTCTGTTACTTCCGTATGACATTAATCTGTGAACTAATATCACCGAGCAGATAGGGCTCCTGTATCTGCTAATGTGTCTATAATGTACAGTAGGTGACACTTAAGTAGGAATAAGCAAAAAAAAAAGATGCATTGCAGAAATTGACCAACAAATATAACCATACCTCAAATAAGTTGCACAACAGGATGATTAGTTGCCTGCAAGCCTGGATAAACAATGTCCATTGTTTTTCTGACGCACCCGTTAATGTCCTCTTCAACGTACTTTTGGCCTGAAACGTCTTCCATACAAAGTCATCTTCCACTAACCTGTGGGAGCGATGCGCTCGTCGTAGAAGACCTGGGATTTTTGGGGAGAATCAAAGTACAAGTTTTCATTTCTGAAGGATACCAAATTGTCATTCCTTTCAGGTAGAGCGCATTTTTGACGGGGTTGAAAGCAGCTCCTTTCTTGGCCAAAGCAGGGCTGATGTCCGGGTAAACTCTCAGCTCAGTGCCGCGGTAATCCAATTTATGTTGTCTGGCCCATCTGAAAACTTTTTCTTTCTCCTGGAAACGGAGGAATTTAACGATGAAAGTCTGCGGTTTTCCAGTGCCAGCATCCAGTGGTCTGGGACAGAGGGAGCGGTGAGCTCTCTCTATCTCCGGTGGGCTGCTGAACACATCAGGACCCGCTATCGCCATTAACAAGTCAGATGCAAATTTGGTCGGATCCTGCTCCTTCTCGCTTCCCTCTGGGATGTTGATAATCCTCAAATTAGAGCGGCGGGACCGGTTTTCGAGGTCGTCCACTCGTTCCAGGAACACCGTAGTTTGGGACTGCAGAGACTTCACAGCGGCTTCCATCTCTGTGAGTTTTACACCCCCATACCATCACACATGCTGGCTTTTCAACTTTGCGCCTATAACAATCCGGATGGTTTTTTTCCTCTTTGGTCCGGAGGACACGACGTCCACAGTTTCCAAAAACAATTTGAAATGTGGACTCGTCAGACCACAGAACACTTTTCCACTTTGTATCAGTCCATCTTAGATGAGCTCAGGCCCAGCGAAGCCGACGGCGTTTCTGGGTGTTGTTGATAAACGGTTTTCGCTTTGCATAGGAGAGTTTTAACTTGCACTTACAGATGTAGCGACCAACTGTAGTTACTGACAGTGGGTTTCTGAAGTGTTCCTGAGCCCATGTGGTGATATCCTTTACACACGGATGTCGCTTGTTGATGCAGTACAGCCTGAGGGATCGAAGGTCACGGGCTTAGCTGCTTACGTGCAGTGAATTCTCCAGATTCTCTGAACCCTTTGATGATATTACGGACCATAGATGGTGAAATCCCTAAATTCCTTGCAATAGCTGGTTGAGAAAGGTTTTTCTTAAACTGTTCAAGAATTTGCTCACGCATTTGTTGACAAAGTGGTGACCCTCGCCCCATCCTTGTTTGTGAATGACTGAGCATTTCATGGAATCTACTTTTATACCCAATCATGGCACCCACCTGTTCCCAATTTGCCTGTTCACCTGTGAGATGTTCCAAATAAGTGTTTGATGAGCATTCCTCAACTTTATCAGTATTTATTGCCACCTTTCCCAACTTCTTTGTCACGTGTTGCTGGCATCAAATTCTAAAGTTAATGATTATTTGCAAAAAAAAAATGTTTATCAGTTTGAACATCAAATATGTTGTCATTGTAGCATATTCAATTGAATATGGGTTGAAAATGATTTGCAAATCATTGTATTCCGTTTATATTTACATCCAACACAATTTCCCAACTCATATGGAAACGGGGTTTGTAGTATTTATTTCTATTTAAAAAATGGTTTGAATGTTTGATAATTTATTTTTGCATAATTAGACAATATTTCAGTTAACATAATTTGGAGTAAATATTTTTTTTTTCTCCCAAAAAAACAAAAAAGAAGAATACATTTAGTAAGAAAAGTGACAGTACTTTATTGATACATATTATTTCCAGGCTTTCGAGGACCAATTAAAATGAAGTGGCGGGCCACATCTGGCCCCCCCGGCCTTGAATTTGACCCCTGTGACTTAGGGTTATGAGGACTACTTGATTATTTGGGGTCCATACATGCTTTTTACTGCTGTAATATGTTAATTCCCGACTGGGGCAGTAATAAAAACGGCTATTGGTCTAGTCTCCTTTTAATGTAAGCCTGAAAACATTCTATTTAAATATGGTTGTGTTCTTCTTTTAGTATCTTTAGCCACAGCCAACTCTTTTTTATTGCGTATCTTGTGTGCACATTGCCGACCAATGTATGATTGCGGCGCCCTGTGGGGATTAAAGCCACTGGTTATGAAGCAAACAACTACAGCATTTGCATCCAGCACAGTTACTATAAGAGCAGAATCGGTGTCTCTCTGGAACAATGTAGAACAAACATGCTGGGCAGAACCATCCTCGTGTCCTTGTCTATTTTGCACTTTGATACAGCATGTGGTTGCGTGCTATTAGGCAGGTTCAACATGCCAAGTCTTCTAAAAAGGGGGGACATAATGATTGGCGGCATTTTTCCTGTTTTTAACAAAGAGATAGCCAGCATTTCTACTTTTGATCAGAAGCCTTCTGGAGTCAGATGTGCTGGGTGAGTTTGATACCATCTGACTAGTCCATCTACCATACACAGTCGCACTTTTTTAACCATGTGTGAATTACTAAAACCATTTTAGGTTTGACCTGCGAGTTTTTCGATGGACTCAAGTGCTGGCATTTGCAATTGAAGAGATCAACGAAGATACCGTGCTCCTGCCAAACATATCACTGGGATACCGGATCCTGGACTCATGTGCATCTCCTACTAACACTTTACGAGCTGCACTATCGCTGGCTGGAGGAGAAGAGGAGACAGAACCAGGCGTGTCTTGTCTCCCGGCCATATCGGCCCTGATAGCCGAGTCTGGATCATCCCAGTCTCTGGCCGTAGCAGGGACACTCGGACCGTTTCAATTACCAATTGTAAGAGTTTCAATTTGGTCCTAAATCATTGCTCGGTCATATCTGAAGTGGTTACATTTCTGTGTGATCTCTATTTGTTTTGTCTTGTAGGTGAGCTACTTCTCAACATGTGCCTGTTTGAGTGACAGATCAAAGTATCCATCATTTTTTCGAACAATTCCCAGTGACTATTTCCAGGCAAAAGCTTTGGCAGCTCTGGTTAAACGGTTTGGCTGGCGGTGGATTGGAGCTATACAGTCTGACAATGACTACGGGCGTCACGGGGTCCTCGCCTTCAAGCAAGAGGTTAAAAAGCTCGGTGTTTGTATTGCATTCGTTGGGACAATTCTGCGTACATACCCTGTGGAAAAGATCAAGGCTGTTGTAGAAATGATCAAAGAATCAGGTATTAAAGTTGTTCTTGCGTTTGTGCCTGAGGGTGACTTTTACCCTTTAATGACAGAAATGGTTAAACAGAACATCACAGGGATCCAGTGGATTGCCAGCGAGGCCTGGATAACGGCTCCTCGACCCTCCACACCGGAAATCTATCAAGCTTTCGGGGGAGCTCTCGGCTTTGTCGTGCAGAAGATGGCCATTCCTAAACTGAAACCTTTTCTCACGGGCATCAACCCTTATAAAGATGCAAGTTCTGCCTTTGTGAGGGAATTCTGGAAGAGTATGGTGGGTTGCAAAGTTGTTTTACCTGGGGAGCACGCCGACGACTCGCATGCAATATGCGCAGGCAATGAGACAATAATTAACTCCCAGGACGTTTTCTTCAACGTCACTCAGCTCAGGGTGTCCTATAATGTGTACAAGGCAGTTTATGCCGTTGCACAAGCTCTGCATCAACTGATTTTCTGCCAAGCAGTTGGTAAAAAAACAGCTCAACCATGTTTGAACTTAGCAGACATTCAGCCAAAACAGGTAAGAGTGCAAAAACTTCTATTTAAATCAGGATTTCCAACTTCCTCCCAGTCCAAAAATTTGTATATTAGGTTCACTGAATACAAAATACATTTAAGATATGGATGGATTTCTGTCCATAGTGTACTTTGTCACTTGCCCTATGTAAGACGACACCGACGTTAGGCTCTCTGTGACTTTGCGCCAGCTGAATATTACAGAAAATGGATGATCATTTAACACCTTGTCTTTCTGCTTTATCTGAGGTGACTGATCACCTCCAAAGGGTGAGCTTTAAAAATAAATTTGGTGACAACGTCTTCTTTGATGAAAATGGCGACCCCCCGGCTTCTTATGACCTCATCAACTGGCAGCTCAGAGACGGGCAGGTCCAACATGTAACACTGGGGCACTTTGCCTCAACTGCTAATGGCAACTACGAGCTCAGCATCCGTGAGAGGGACATAGTGTGGAGGACTGGCAACACGGTGATCCAATATCATTTTTTATTGACGACAAACAGTCGCGATCAAAAGTTTACATACACTTGTAAAGAATCAATCAATCTATCAATCAATGTTTATTTATATAGCCCTAAATCACAAGTGTCTCAAAGGGCTGTACAAGCCACAACGACATCCTCGGTACAGAGCCCACATACGGGCAAGGAAAAACTCACCCCAGTGGGACGTCGGTGAATGACTATGAGAAACCTTGGAGAGGACCGCATATGTGGGTAACCCCCCCCCCCCCCCCCCCCTCTAGGGGAGACCGAAAGCAATGGATGTCGAGTGGGTCTGACATAACATTGTGAAAGTCCAGTCCACAGTGGATCCAACACATCAGCGGGAGTCCAGTCCACAGCGGGGCCAACAGGAAACCATCCCGAGCGGAGACGGGTCAGCAGCGCAGAGATGTCCCCAACCGATGCACAGGCTAGTGGTCCACCCGGGGTCCCGACTCTGGACAGCCAGCACTTCATCCATGGCCACCGGACCTATGCAACTCCCCCTCGCAAGGGACAGGGGAGAAGAGGAGAGAAGAAAAGAAACGGCAGATCAACTGGTCTAAAAAAGGGGGGTCTATTTAAAGGCTAGATTATACAAATGAGTTTTAAGATGGGACTTAAATGCTTCTACTGAGGTAGCATCTCTAACTGTTACCGGGAGGGCATTCCAGAGTACTGGAGCCCGAAAAGAAAACGCTCTATAGCCCGCAGACTTTTTTTTGGCTCTGGGAATCACTAATAAGCCGGAGTTCTTTGAACGCAGATTTCTTGTCGGGACATATGGTACAATACAATCGGCGAGATAGGCTGGAGCTAAACCGTGTAGTATTTTATACGTAAGTAGTAAAACCTTAAAGTTGCATCTTAAGTGCACAGGAAGCCAGTGCAGGTGAGCCAGTATAGGCGTAATATGATCAAACTTTCTTGTTTTTGTCAAAAGCCTTGCAGCCGCATTTTGTACCAACTGTAATCTTTTAATGCTAGACATAGGGAGACCCGAAAATAATACGTTACAGTCGTCGTCGTCGGCGGTCACTCGAAACGAGTATGACTGTCCTCCGTAGGGTCTTAGGGTGGATTCCCTATATGGAGGACGCCTGTGCGTGGAATCTTTTAATGTGGGGAGACTGGTGCACGGTCAGCCACCACACAGTCCTTGGCATTGAGCGGGCCAGGGTCCAGTGGCATGGAGACCAAGACGACTGGGGACCCGTCTTTGCTGCAGCCTTCATCCGCCTTCCCAGCCGTTGTGGTGCATTCCGCTGCCGCCATCTTCCGCCTGGTCCACCGTTGAGGCGGTTTTCACTATTCGCCCATAGCTGGGGTTATTTACCCATAGCTGGGACAGGGGTTGACTGGGCACCAGGGCATGTCCACACACCGGTGGGCCTGCATGCCCCGTCTCTGGGGCCCCCTGCTGCTCCGAGATCCCGTACAACTTAGCCTGGAACCGCGAGGTTCCAGTTACCGTGTGTGGCCACGAGGAGGCATGTACGAGTCTTGACAATGGAGAGGCTATGTACCGGCTGAGGAGGCTTATGCACTCGGCTCCTCTTTTCGCCCTCTGAGACAGAGGGCTAGCCGGCGGCACTAGCTGAAAGCAATAAGTATCAGGCAGAAGCAGCATGCAGCATAGCAAGCAAAAGCGGCATGCAGCATGCACTAACTACAGGTACTACTACTCCAAGGCTACTGCACTAGACGCATCACATCGCCCTGTGCGATGTTTTCTGCACACACACACGTTACGTTATTACGTTACAGTAATCGAGACGAGACGTAACGAACGCATGAATAATGATCTCAGCGTCGCTAGTGGACAAGATGGAACGAATTTTAGCGATATTACGGAGATGAAAGAAGGCCGTTTTAGTAACACTCTTTATGTGTGACTCAAACGAGAGAGTTGGGTCGAAGATAATACCCAGATTCTTTACCGAGTCGCCTTGTTTAATTGTTTGGTTGTCAAATGTTAAGGTGGTATTATTAAATAGATGTTGGTGTCTAGCAGGACCGATAATCAGCATTTCCGTTTTCTTAGCGTTGAGTTGCAAAAAGTTAGCGGACATCCATTGTTTAATTTCATTAAGACACGCCTCCAGCTGACTACAGTCCGGCGTGTTGGTCATAATGTCATGGATGTCTTGAGTTTCCAATCATTTCTACAACTCTTATTTTTTGTGAGAGTGATTGGAGCACATACTTGTTGGTCACAAAAAACATTCATGAAGTTTGGGTATTTTATGAATTTATTATGGGTATATACTGAAAATGTGACCAAATCTGCTGGGTCAAAAGTATACATACAGCAATGTTAATATTTGGTTACATGTCCCTTGGCAAGTTAAACGTGTGGACAATGCTGAAAAAACAAGTCAATGTCAGAAAACCAACACATTTAGCTGAACTGCACCAATTTTGTCAAGAGGAGTGGTCAAAAATTCAACCAGAAGCTTGTGGATGGCTACCAAAAGTGCCTTATTGCAGTGAAACTTGCCAACGGACATGTAACCAAATATGAACATTGCTGTATGTATACAGATTTGGTCACATTTTCAGTAGACCCATAATAAATTCATAAAAGAACCAAACTTCATGAATGTTTTTTTGTGACCAACAAGTATGTGCTCCAATCACTCTATCACAAAAAAATAAGAGTTGTAGAAATGATTGGAAACTCAAGACAGCCATGACATTATGTCCTTCACAAGTGTATGTAAACTTTTGACCACGACTGTATATCTCTCAGCTGTGTACTTGATTCAATTTAATGGAGTACTTTTTTTCTTCAGGTTCCAATATCGGTGTGCTCTGTAGAATGTCCACTGGGGACCAGGAAAGCTCAAATAAAGGGTAAACCTATCTGCTGTTTCGACTGCATCCCATGTCCTGATGGTACTATAGCCAACACAACAGGTGATTGTATCAACATGTGTTACTCGTCCAGGATCATTTCAGAAGTAAAATCCAATCGTTGCTGTCCAACAGGTGCAGCAGATTGCATAGCTTGTAAAAAAGAGTTCTGGTCCAATGAGAGGAGGACTGAGTGCATTCCAAAAACAACAGAGTTCCTGACCTATTACGAGCCGATGGGCATAGCTCTGACGGTTGTGTCCCTGATGGGGGCCTCACTGTCTATGGCCACCATGCTCATCTTCATCTGCTACAGGAACACACCAGTCGTAAAGGCCAGCAACTCGGAGCTGAGCATCTTCTTGTTGTTTTCTCTCTTTTTGTGCTTTCTCTGTCCTCTCACGTTTATCGGCGAACCCACAGTGTGGGCATGCATGCTGCGCCACACCGCTTTTGGAGTGACATTTGCTCTGTGTATTTCCTGCATCTTGGGCAAGACCATCGTGGTCGTGACGGCTTTTAAAGCCTCCTTTCCCGGCAGCAAAGTAGCAGGGAAGTTTGGTCCGATGCAGCAACGGGTCATAGTTTGCTGCTGCACTCTCGTACAAATACTGATATGTGTGCTTTGGCTAAAAATAAGCCCCCCCTTTCCCGCCTTGGTTTTCAAGCACAGTAATAAGAAAATCATTTTAGAATGCAACACCGGTTCTGAAGCAGCGTTCTATGCTGTGCTGGGTTACATAGCTTTACTCTCGATTATATGTTTGATTCTGGCATTTCTGGCAAGAAAGCTGCCTGATAACTTTAATGAGGCCAAATTTATTACATTTAGCATGCTGATATTCTGTGCGGTCTGGATCGCCTTCATCCCAGCATATGTCAGCTCTCCTGGGAAGTTTACTGTTGCCGTGGAGATATTTGCCATTTTGTCCTCAGCTTTCAGTTTACTTTTCAGCATTTTCGCACCTAAATGTTACATAATATTAATAAAGCCCGAAAAGAACACCAAAAAGCATGTCATGGGAAAAATGTTTAATGTGGGTCAATGAATATTTTAGATCGATACAATAATGAGATGTGTTACTGTTGGCATTAGGCAAGTGTGTTAAGAAGTCAAATGTTAAGGTTCCGTTGACATTGACCCTCAATCTCGTTACCCTGCGTAATGACAATAAAGCTGATTCTGATTCTGATTCTGATTCTGACATTGATATTGATATGCTATAGGTAAAATAACATTAAAGCACTAAAAATGTTCAATTTTTTTTTTTTTTACATCAGAATTACACTACCGTTTAAAAGTTTGGGGTCACATTGAAATGTCCTTATTTTCAATGAAGATAACTTTAAACTAGTCTTAACTTTAAAGAAATACACCCTATACATTGCTAATGTGGTAAATGACTATTCTAGCTGCAAATGTCTGGTTTTTGGTGCAATATCTACATAGGTGTATAGAGGCCCATTTCCAGCAACTATCACTCCAGTGTTCTAATGGTACAATGTGTTTGCTCATTGGCTCAGAAGGCTAATTGGTGATTAGAAAACCCTTGTGCAATCATGTTCACACATCTGAAAACAGTTTAGCTCGTTACAGAAGCTACAAAACTGACCTTCCTTTGAGCAGATTGAGTTTCTGGAGCATCACATTTGTGGGGTCAATTAAACGCTCAAAATGGCCAGAAAACGAGAACTTTCATCTGAAACTCGACAGTCTATTCTTGTTCTTAGAAATGAAGGCTATTCCACAAAATTGTTTGAGTGACCCCAAACTTTTGAACGGTAGTGTATATTAATGCACTTTTTTCCATTTTGCCCGTGCTTGTAGTCTGCATTAGTTTGCAAGGTGTTTCTAATAATAATAATAATAATAATAATAATAATAATAATAATAATAATAGACTTAGACTTAGACAAAATGTAATAATCCACAAGGGAAATTGTTACACACAGTAGCTCAGTTACAAAGGATAGAAAGTGTAAGGATGGAAAAGATAATGCGGGTATAAAGTAGACTAAAAATGTACCGTATTAGCAATATAAAAAATAACATGTAATATTTACATATTACAGTATATATACAGTATATGATATATACTGATATATTATATGATATTATATTTTTTTATAATATATACAATATATAACAATTACCATGTACAATATTACAGTATATGTAACAGCTGCAGCATAGTTTGGCCGGCTTTCCGGATCAGTTTGTCAATCCGGTTTAAGTCCCTTTTGCTGGTGCTGCTCCCCCAACAAACCACTGCAAAGTACAGGGCACTGGCCACAACAGACTGATAAAAGATCTCCAACAGCTTGCGGCACACATTAAAGGACGTAAGCTTCCTCAGGAAAAAGAGTCTGCTCATGCCCTTCTTGTATACAGCTTTGCTGTTGTCCTTCCAGTCCAGTCTGCTGTGTTGTAATACCAACAATAATGATGATAATAATAATAAAATATAAGCACGGAACGCTCACTTTTCCTGTAATGCCCTTTTAGCCTTCATTTCAGTACTGTTATTGCACTGGAGAATAATACAATCTGTTGATCAACTTGACATGCATTTGCATCACTGAACTCTGCTAAGCAATGTGGTCTACATACAACACACAAAGACAAAGATATGTTTCAAAGGGCCAATTTGTTTCAGGCCAGAACAAATTGACAAAACTATTTTAAATAGCTGCAACATAACATACATAAGTAACAAACAGCATAATAACAACATAGCTGTAAACCAAGGAAAGCACACACTACATACACAAAGCCTAACCAGGCGGTTTTTTCTCTCAAGGAATTCTGAAATAAAATCATGTCTGAAGCCCAGAACACTCTACACATTTCCCAAGTTTTAGTTTAGAGATAAGGAAAGATTGGCCTGGCCCACTAGCGTCCCTCTTTATGTTTGTGAACTTTATTGTCTATACATTTAGAGTGATGTGATAATCAAACACTCTAGAAGTCTAGAATGAAAGAGTATATAAGAGAATTGACAGAGTGTGTACCTTCAGTGCTGAATGATGAGCAGAGGCAGAGTTTGGAATGTTTTCTTTAGCTCGCTTTCCATTTTTATGTACTCACTGTCCAGGTGCCATTTGACGCCCGGTATCATGCTAATTAGCTGCCTGAAAGCGGGTGACTCCACTGTAGAAATAGCCTTCATGTCTTCTAGCACACACGCTGCAATGGCTCTATCAATGTTGTCCTGGCTAGCAGTGCCTCATTAAAATCCAGCCGCTGTTGCTTAGGAGGTGAAGTGTGTCTCTCTTTACTAGCTTTGTCGAAGCATGTTGCTTTTGTAGCTGTTTCAGCAGATTTGAATTGCTAGGATAGGATCTTTGATCCAAGATAACAACTTATATTTAACTAAAATGTTCTTTTCTTTGTGGTCGACAAAAGAAAAGTAGTGAGAATATCTTCATGTTAAAAAACTCGGCTTCGGGCTTCGCCATGATGTCTTGTTAGTAAACACAGACACGCCCCCTCCCACACACACACATACATACACACACACAGAGCGCGTGTGTGTGTGTGTTTCTCCGTCGCCTCTTCTGCAGAGCTCCAATAAAACACACTCAGATCTTCTCAGTTTCTAGCCAATGCTACATAAAAAATAACGTAAAATAACGCAGTAACGCATCATGTAGTAACGGTAACTGAGTTACTGAATATAAAAAATAATGCGTTAGATTACTATTTACCACAGAGAGTGGTAACACTGGTGGCCACACCAGCGACACACCTGTCATCATAACAAGTTAAATGTATTATTATTATAATCAAATGACAGCAGCCATTTCTATTAGTTTAGTGATTTGGCCCACTTACAATGAAAATAACAAAAAATATTTTTTTATGAGCAATGTACGAGTATTATATGCCTGGCTGGGGTCCTGCTTTGGAAAGAATGTGTACCATTTTCAGAGATCACATTTAGTTACCCTAAAACATTGCCATGTTGCACAATGAGATGTGTATTGTAGCACAAGCATGGGATAAGGTGTCCTGTAACTTTAAGTGTGTAAAAAATATCACATCTTTTATTAGCATTTATGTTATCTAGTAACAGCATTTCATGATTACTATCCTTGAATTAAGATTCTTAATAAATGACAGTAGAATACACACACATTTGACTGGGGAGTGTGGTCTTACAGTACTTGTTTGTTTTTACCATAATAAGAGTAAATGATAATGATAAATGGGTTGTACTTGTATAGCGCTTTTCTACCTTCAAGGTACTCAAAGCGCTTTGACAGTATTTCCAAATTCATCCATTCACACACACATTCACACACTGATGGAGGGAGCTGCCATGCAAGGTGCTAACCAGCAGCCATCAGGAGCAAGGGTGAAGTGTCTTGCCCAAGGACACAACGGACGTGACTAGGATGGTAGAAGGTGGGGATTGAACCCCAGTAACCAGCAACACTCCGATTGCTGGCACGGCCACTCTACCAACTTCGCCACGCCAAGAGTAATAAGCATCTTTTAAGTCTGCTGCACTGTTAGCTAATGTAAGCAAATGTTTTGGTGATGAAAAGAATGAGGAATTGGACAGATACATTTAACACATACACTTGGAAATAACCTTATTTGTTGGAGGACTGGACTAATTTCATTCTACACACATCCATGATGCACATCACTGACAGCACTCAACCCAACATGGAATTGGAAACATTTTGCAGCATGGAAAAGAAAACTCTGGAATTGGGAAATGATATACATTATATTGCCAAAAGTATTTGGCCACCTGCTTTGAGTCACATATGAAGTTGAAGTGCCATCCCATTTCTAACCCATAGGGTTCAAAATGATGTCGGTCCCCCTTTTGCAGCTAATACAGCTTCAACTCTTCTGGGAAGGCTGTCCACAAGGTTGCGGAGTGTGTTTATAGGAATTTTCGACCATTCTTCCAAAAGCGCATTGGTGAGGTCACACACTGATGTTGGTCAAGAAGGCCTGTCTCTCAGTCTCCGTTCTAATTCATCCCAAATGTCTTCTATCGGGTTTAGGTCAGGACTCTGTGCAGGCCAGTCAAGTTCATCTACACCAGACTCTGTCATCCATGTCTTTATGGACCTTGCTTTGTGCACTGGTGCACAGTCATGTTGGAAGAGGAAGGGGCCCGCTCCAAACTGTTCCCACAAGTTTGGGAGCATGGAATTGTCCAAAATGTTTTGGTATCCTGGAGCATTCGAAGTTCCTTTCACTGGAACTAAAGGGCCAAGCCCAACTCCTGAAAAACAACCCTACACCATAATTCCTCCGCTGACCCTTCTCTGTCAGTTTACGTGGCCTACCACTTCGTGGCTGAGTTGCTGTTGTTCCCAAACTCTTCCATTTTCTTATAATAAAGCCGACAGTTGACCTTGGAATGAGGAAATTTCACGACTGATTTTGTTGCACAGGTGGCATCCTATGACAGTTCCACGCTGGAAATCACTGAGCTCCTGAGAGCGGCCCATTCTTTCACAAATGTTTGTAGAAACAGTCTCCATGCCTAAGTGCTTGATTTTATACACCAAGTGATTAGGACACCTGATTCTGATCATTTGGATAGGTGGCCAAATACTTTTGGCAATATAGTGTAGATCCAGACAAAAACTTTTTTTCTCACATCAGAAATAATTGCTTTTTTTATACATATGAACAATATAATAACAACATTAAAGCTCACAACAAACTATCAATAATTCATTTCAACATCAGAAGCTTGTATGCAAATTACACCAACATGAAACATTTTTTTGGAACAATTCAATAATCCCTTCAAAGTGATCGTTGTCTCAGAGACACGGATTGATGGGGGGGGAGGGGGGAGTCTCCCCTTGTCTTTAAACTAGTGCAGGGGTCGGCAACCCGCGGCCCTATGCGGCTCTTTAGCGCCGCCCTAGTGGCTCTCTGGAGATTTTTCAAAAATGTATGAAGAATGGAAAAAGATGAGGGGGAAAAAAAATCAATTTTTTTGTTTTAGTATGGTTTCTGTAGGAGGACAAACATGACACAAACCTCCCTAATTGTTATAAATCACACTGTTTATATTAAACATGCTTCACTGATTCGAGTATTTGGCGAGCGCCGTTTTGTCCTACTTATTTTGGCGGTCCTTGAACTCACCGTATAGTTTGTTTGCATGTATAACTTTCTCCGACTTTCTAGGACGTGTTTTATGCCACTTCTTTTTCTGTCTCATTTTGTCCACCACACTTTTAACGTTGTGCGTGAGTGCACAAAGGTGAGTTTTGTTGATGTTATTGACTTGTGTGGAGTGCTAATCAGACATATTTGGTCACTGCATGACTGGAAGCTAATCGATGCTAACATGCTATTTAGGCTAGCGATATGTACATATTGCATCATTATGCCTCATCTGTAGCTATATTTGAGCTCATTTAGTTTCCTTTAAGTCCTCTTAATTAAATGTATATCTCATGACACATGTAAAATGGCTTTTAATTTTTTGCGGCTCCAGACAGATTTGTTTTTGTATTTTTGGTCCAATATGGCTCTTTCAACATTTTGGGTTGCCGACCCCTGAACTAGTGCTAAATCTATTTCTCATTTTAACTGAGGGTCTTTGAACGCAGCACAGTCGAGGGAAATGAGAGGCAAAAGTGAAACTTGTAAATATGTTTCTCCTATACAGTCACAGGTGGATTTGTTGTATTTTTACCTTTCTTCTATCATCGCATCCTGCTTCCAACAATGCTGCTGCTGTGTGCGAATGCTTGAAGGTGAGCTTGGAAGACGTTTTGACGTCTGTTTCGAGTGAAGTCTGTTTGAAATAGTGTTGTGTCGTTCGCGAACGATTCGTTCGAAAGAACGAATCTTTTGAGTGAACGTACTGAACCGAATCACTTCATGAACTGATTCATTCCTTTCTCAGTTCAGTTGAGCTCCGCCGCGACCATGCCGGTATGAGTGGAACTGGCGCATTCTGTGACTCACTGAACCCTCGACGTCGGCGAACGACGCAGCCAATGAGAGGGCGGGGGGAGGGACTGAGCGAACGATTCGTTCACCGCGGATTAACGACATGAATCAGTCAGTGAACGACAACGCTCTCGCTCTCTGCTCTGCGGGGGCGGGGGGTAAAGTGTAGGGCAGGCTGTTTTGAGAAGATTTAAAATAAAAATAATAACTAATGTATGTACACATACATAGGCTATTATTTACACAGTTATTGTAACAAAAATACATTTCTCCTTGGGGATCAATTCTGATTCATATTATTATTATTATTATTATTATTATTATTATTATTATTATTATTATTATTATTATTATTATTATTATTATCCATTCTACTGCAACTGTTGTTGTTGATGTTGTTTAGTAGCTATCATCATCACTATAATAATGCTGATTTGCAATTAAACTGTACTGCTGCTGCAGAAGTGATTCGGTTCACGTACTGAACTGCGGCCACAGTGTGGCGCTGTGTCAGTCACTGATTCTAGTGATTCAGTACAGTCAAAAGAACTGCAGAAGTGATTCGGTTCACGTACTGAACTGCGGCCACAGTGTGGCGCTGTGTCAGTCACTGATTCTAGTGATTCGTACAGTCAAAAGAACTGCCGAAGTGATTCGGTTCACGTACTGAACTGCGGCCACAGTGTGGCGCTGTGTCAGTCACTGATTCTAGTGATTCAGTACAGTCAAAAGAACTGCCGATCCCATGAAAACAAGCCACATGAAAACAAACACACGTCCCCATTATCTCAACACATAAAGTTATGAGAGTAGACTACTAGTCTACTAGCAGTCTACTGGCGGGGGGTAAAGTGTAGGGCAGGCTGTTTTGAGAAGATTTAAAATAAAAATAATAACTAATGTATGTACACATACATAGGCTATTATTTACACAGTTATTGTAACAAAAATAAATTTCTCCTTGGGGATCAATTCTGATTCATATTATTATTATTATTATTATTATTATTATTATTATTATTATTATTATTATTATTATTATTATTATTATTATCCATTCTACTGCAACTGTTGTTGTTGATGTTGTTTAGTAGCTATCATCATCATTATAATAATGCTGATTTGCAATTAAACTGTACTGCTGCTGCATAAGTGATTCGGTTCACGTACTGAACTGCGGCCACAGTGTGGCGCTGTGTCAGTCACTGATTTTAGTGATTCAGTACAGTCAAAAGAACTGCAGAAGTGATTCGGTTCACGTACTGAACTGCGGCCACAGTGTGGCGCTGTGTCAGTCACTGATTCTAGTGATTCAGTACAGTCAAAAGAACTGCAGAAGTGATTCGGTTCACGTACTGAACTGCGGCCACAGTGTGGCGCTGTGTCAGTCACTGATTCTAGTGATTCAGTACAGTCAAAAGAACTGCAGAAGTGATTCGGTTCACGTACTGAACTGCGGCCACAGTGTGGCGCTGTGTCAGTCACTGATTCTAGTGATTCGTACAGTCAAAAGAACTGCAGAAGTGATTCGGTTCACGTACTGAACTGCGGCCACAGTGTGGCGCTGTGTCAGTCACTGATTCTAGTGATTCAGTACAGTCAAAAGAACTGCCGATCCCATGAAAACAAGCCACATGAAAACAAACACACGTCCCCATTATCTCAACACATAAAGTTATGAGAGTAGACTACTAGTCTACTAGCAGTCTACTGGCGGGGGGTAAAGTGTAGGGCAGGCTGTTTTGAGAAGATTTAAAATAAAAATAATAACTAATGTATGTACACATACATAGGCTATTATTTACACAGTTATTGTAACACAAATAAATTTCTCCTTGGGGATCAATTCTGATTCATATTATTATTATTATTATTATCCCTTCTACTGCAACTGTTGTTGTTTGATTAACGCGAGTCCCTACGCAGTGCGTGGGGACTCGCATTCACCCTATTTGCTCTTTCTCCCGCGAATATCTGCACTGTACTGTACTACGTACTGTACTAAGGGGCGCCCCCTTAGTGTTGTGTCGTTCGCGAACTTGATTCAGGGAGGGGCGGTAGTGTTGTGTGGGCGCCTATTTGCTGCTTCTCCCGCGAATGTCTGCACTGTACTGTACTACGCACGCCCCCCCACCCCCTCCTATTTTTTTATTTGGGGGGGATTCGGTGAACAAATTTTTTGAACGAATCATTTTAAGGAACTGATTCTAGTGATTCAGTACAGTCAAAAGAACTGCCGATCCCATCACTAGTTTGAAATGAGGTGTGCGCTATCCAGCTGGAACGAACCATTTTGCATTATTGATAGGGGTGTAGGTAGTCTTTGACATTCTTAATTTGATTAACATGACCTTATTATTGAACTTTCACGGCTATATTTTCTATACTCACACAAGTGAAATTGTTTTTTCTATAATTTACACGTTTAATTGACAGGGGGGAAAAAGTATTTAAACTCTACAAAAGCATAGGGCTCCCACTGTGCTTGAGGCCTGGTAGGACAGTTACGACTGCGACCCCGGAAGGCAGTGGTCCCCAACCACTGGTCCGCATTTGCTACCGGGCCGCACAGCAACATTGTGAATGTTTTGGAGCATTCACACAATTAATATGGTTTTCTACATCAAAATTCATAATTTTTTTATTCAACTTCTTCTTCTTCCACTTTTTTCATCCGATTCAAACCATTCCAACCGCGGGCTTTGACAAATTCCCAGATTTCCCAGAATTCCAGGTTTTCTGGGACATTTTTCCCATTCAAAATGAATTTGACATTTTTCAAACTTTCACCATTTCCACATTTTTCAACCGATTCAAACCATTCCACCTTCAACATATTCCACTCATCCTGGACATTGGAACTATAATTTTTTCAAGTAAAAAAAAATTCCAAGAATTACCAGAATTCCAGTTTTTTCAAACCCTTTTTTGACTCTTTTTTCTGGCGACCACTCCTTCCACATTTTTCAACCCATTTCAACCGTTCCACCGTCAAAACATTCCTCTTAATCAGGACAAAAAACGTTGCTGTTTTTTGAACTGGAAAAATTCCCGTTTTTCCCAAAATTCCAGGAATTCCTTAATACCATTTCTCAATTAAAAATGTTCAACATTTCTCGACCGATTTGAAAAATTCCAACACCAACCATTTCAACTCATTCAGAACATTCAAATTTGCATTTGTATTGCATTTTCCCAAAAATTCCCTCTTTTCCCGAAATCCCCAAATTTCCATGAAATTCCCATTGAAAAGAATGGGACATTTTTTAAAGTTCCACAACTCTCACTCAAACTGTTCCAACTTCAAAATATTCAGCCTGTTCAAAAATTGTGTGCTCCTTTTCAAAAACTGTAAAAAAAAAAAAATCCCGGATTTCAAAGAATTCTCAATTTTTAGGGACATTTTCCCCGTTCCAAATGAATTGTCAATTTTTCAAACTTCCATCATTTCCACATTTTTCAACCGATTCAAACCATTCCACCTTCAACATATTCCACTTATCCTGGACATTGAAACTATAATTTTTTCTAGTTAAAAAAAAATCTGAACAACAAGTTGAAGCAGTTTAATGTTGCACTTTATGTGTGGAAATGTTGCACTTTATATGTAGAAAGGTTTTGTTGAGAAACCAATTCTGAGCCTTATCTTATTTTGTTTTTATTTGATATATGTTGACTGCATTAACCCTGGCAATCGACCTTGTGTGTATATGTATGTTATTGTTATGTTAAAAGGATAAAGCCATTGTTTACCAATTTTGGTAAATAAAAAACCAGAAAATGTATATTTTGTTTTTTTCTTACTGTACCGAAAATGAACCGAACCGTGACCTCTAAACCGAGGTACGTACCGAACCGAAATTTTTGTGTACCGTTACACCCTTAATATTTATCATTTAGAGTTTAATCCAATTCAAATGATATACTAATAGTAATAATATGGATTCGCTGATCAATTGGCCACTGATCAATATTGGCCGATATTCGAGCAAAAATATGTGATCGCCATTTTCAAATAGTGCCTTTTAATCACCTCTGGCTGGCACTGTATTTATTTTTAGTCCCTCGGCTGACAAGCTAATTGTCTCCATGCACAGTGTGGAACCGCTCCCCTAAGCCATGATTACGGAAAAAAATGCATTTCTGTTTATCTTATGCATTGTCAATTACCATTATCACTGGAGGACAAGGCTAAACATGTTATACAACCAAGAGCAAGCCAGGAGTAGGCAGGCTAATAGCTAAGCTTACCACTAAGTTATCTTAAAACAACATCAAGAAAAAAGTGCTTTGTACATTTTAAGAAGTGTAGATGAAACAATGTTATGTTAGAGAGTAAACAGCTTTTTAACTTAAAATTAACAAGGAGATTAAAAATTAAGAGTCTAGAGAGGATAATATAACAACAACTGTTGGTGTGTCAGCATTGTCACAGTCAGTACTCGTTATGTAAGAGGAGGTTGATCCATGAATTTGTTAGCGTTGATAGCAAAGGGTAGTATCAGTATGTGATCAAAAGTAGGGTAATTACGTCAATATTTTTTATTGTCTAAAAAAGTTTTTGTCTTTTTTTTCTGTCCATGTTTACAAACGCAGGGAATAATTCCCTGGACACACGAGGACTGTGAGGGCAAAATGAGTAACACTTAGTAGTTTTGGTTTTAGTTTAGTTACTGTTTCCTATTAACTTCGTTTTGCTCCGGATTAAAAAGCGCACTGCCGATGAGTGGGTCTATTCAGGTCTTTTTTAATACAAAAGGCACACCGGATTATAAGGCGCATTAAGGGGGTCATATTATGATTTTTTAATTTTTTATTTAAAACACTTCCTTGTGGTCTACATAACATTTAATGGTGGTTCTTTGGTCAAAATGTTGCATAGATGATGTTTTACAGATCTTCTTCAAGTCGCTTTCTGACAGTCGCTTCAGGATGCGCCGTTTTGTGGGCGGTCTAATTTACGTGGCTCACCTTCGACAGCGTCTTCTCCCCGTCATCTTTGTAGTAGCGGTGTAGCGTGCAAGGACGGGTGAGGAAGAAGTGTCAAAAGATGGAGCTAACTGTTTTAATGACATTCAGACTTTACTTCAATCAATAACAGAGCAGCATCTCCTCATCCGTGGCTCACTCGTGCAACAACAACGCCGGAAATGTGTCCCGTGAAAAACCCGTCAGACCGGAACTCTCTAATAACTAAAGTTCCGTGGGTGAATTATGTAAACCCACTACGCCGGTAGTTTGTAGCGCTTCCATAGCGAGATATTAGTTAGAACTTTACGCTACTTTATATTAGAAATGACAACAGCAGAGAGTGAATGTCCCAAAACAAGAAGATAGAGAAAAAGAAGAAGCTTATCGGCTACGGCAGGGGTCGGCAACCCGCGGCTCCGGAGCCGCATGCGGCTCCTTGACCACTCTGATGCGGCTCAGCTACATACATGCCGACCCCCCCGATTTTCCCAGGAGATTGATGGATGTCAGTGTCTCTCATAAATTACTCCCAGGGAAAAAATAATCCTATTTACACTCTAATTACTAAATAAAGGGCATGCCCTAATTGCACTGCAGTAATTGTCCTCTATAGCATTTACATACAGCGTGCCAGTCCAGCCACATGTTGCATGTTGTTATTACTTGCACACACAGGAGACAGCAAAGCATACTTACTCATCAGCCACACAGCTTACACTGACGGTAGCCGTATCAAACAACTTTAACATTGTTACGTTACAAATATTGGCCACACTGTGAACCCACACCAAAAAAGAATGAAAAACACATTTCTGGAGAACATCCCACCATAACACAACATAAACACAACACAACCATTACCCAGAATCCCATGCAGCTCTAACTCTTCCGGTCTACATTATACACCCCCGCTACCACCAAATCCCCCCACACATCAAACCCCCCCCCCCCCCTCCTCTCCGTGCGTTGGTTGAGCGGAAGAGTTAGGGCTGCATGGGATTCTGGGTATTGGTACCGTCAGTGTAAGATGCGTGGCTGCTGAGTTAGTACGCCTTGCTGTCACTTACGTGAGCAATCTGAAATTGCATTCTACGTGTGGTCGAGCAGGTACACTGTTAGGGCAGACTGTAGAGGGCGCCAATGCAATGTCATCACGCTCTGATATTCGGGAGTCTCCCGGGAAAAGTGAGAGGGTTGGCAAGTATGGCGCTATCAAGCGCCATTAGTTCAAAACTCGCGGGCTGCGCTAACATCAAATTTCCACATTAAAGTGCGTGCCGGTGCGTGTGTCTGAGACCCCTGGTTAACATAGCACAAAGCATTTAAGCTTTGTATGCAGTGTTTTTCATTTTAAATTTTTTTTTGGGGCTCCCATTACTTTCTTTAATTTGTGAAACTTGCCAAAATGGCTCTTTGAGTGGTAAAGGTTGCCGACCCCTTGGCTACGGCAATCGGCACGGACTACAGTGGCGGACGTGCGCACATTTTCAGGACTTATGCAGATCTCAAATACACATCAGCAGGTACCAGAAGGTAAGAAAAGTTAGTTTTGCATATTATTGCGAAAACAAAATGCCAGATAATATGTCTGCTAATGGGTGCCATTTTGTGGTCCACGCCATAGTAAAAATTGTATCTCTGACTACGGTAGCCATAATGGGCCGACAATCCATCAAGCGGTGCGGCTTTGACGTCATATTAAAACATTTTGACAGATTTTTGAGTGCTGTGTGTAATGTTCTTTATTTCCAATGGGATATTTAAAGTTTTGGTGTTGTTTACTGGCGTCATATTGCAGTCGACACATATCTCTTATGTATGACTGCCATCTACTGGTCACACTTATCATTACACCATGTACCAAATAAAACAGCTTCGAGGTCGGTAAGCACAACCAGAATTATTCCGTTCATTAGGCGCACCGGGTTATAAGGCGCACTGTCGAGTTTTGAGAAAATGAAAGGATTTTAAGTGTGCCTTATAGTCCAAAAAATACGGTAGTCACTATAAATAAATACAAAATTTACAGTTAATACATGTGATCCGTATTAGTATGGGCTGCACTCAGCATAAACTTTCCTCATTAATAGTGATAGTATAGTTGTATTTTCCAGAAAAAACCACAACCAACAAATGTTGGTGGTGAATATCTTTCCTCAAATGATAGGCTAAAGAGTAAATGTCATGTTTCATTTCTCCACCCCGTTGTCCATATCCTGATGGGAGGTGCTAGACAATACATGTGACGGGCATAAAACAAGACTACCTATAAAGTACTGTCACAAGAAGGAAAGAAGCAGAAAAGAGACAAGGCGTCATGTTTGGAGAAAAAAAATCCTTGTTCTTGTGTCTGCTCTTGACTGCTTTCCCGTTGTCCTTTTGCAGGTCCAATTCCTCATCGTGCAAGTTATGGAGACGTTTTCAGCTGAATGAGGTGCACCTGCATGGCGATGTGGTTTTGGGCGGGCTGTTTGAGGTGCATTATACTTCTGTGTACCCCGAGCAGACCTTCACATCACAACCTCAGCAGCCGAGGTGCCACGGGTACGTACAGTATGACGTCCATGCGGCTTCACGCCGGTTGTAAAACATTTTACAATGTCTCCGACTTTAACATTTCGTGTGTTAGCTTTGACATTCTAGGTTTCAGGTATGTAATGACCATGGCCTTCGCCATCGAGGAAATCAACAGAAACACAGAGCTGCTGCCCAACGTCACTTTGGGATATAGACTTTACGACAATTGCGGTACGCTGATGGTCGGGTTTAGTGGAGCGCTGTCACTGGCCAGCGGTCAAGAGGAGCAGTTTTTGTTCCAGGAAGAATGTGTGGGAAGCCCTCCAGTGCTTGGCATTGTTGGGGATTCCTATTCAACTTTCTCCATTGCCACATCAATGCTGCTGGGTCTATACAAGATGCCCATTGTGAGTTGGAATCTTGTTTCTATTTACTTTTTGTAAAAAGGTCGCACACTTGAAGTATCATTTTCCATCTAACTCGTGTTTTTATGTTTACAGGTGAGTTATTTTTCCACATGCTCCTGTCTGAGCAATCGGAAATTATTTCCATCCTTCTTCAGAACAATCCCCAATGATGATTTTCAGGTGGGGACCTTGTTTGTGGAATGGAAACAAATCAATTGTTGCTCTTGAAGAAATCAATTAACTGTAATCTCATTTACCATTTCAATTTATATTTAAAGCGCATCAACAAAGTCACCACAATTGTTGCGTCTGAGCAGTCTTCCTCTCAGGGAATAAAAGTCACTGGTCAATCCCAAATTCTTTCGGATGACATATATGTTGAGTAAGAAGGACCATCAAGACAGAATAGGAATATTACCAAGTTTTACTAAAGCTTTAGGAGACCAGCCCTACAGTGCGTTAATAGCGGCATCTGGAAGCGGTCTAAAAATCAAACTGAAAGAGTCTGCTTATTTAGTAAGAAAACAGCCCTCGCCCGCCCAGAAAGAAATACAGCCTTATTATTCTACACTGATAAGGTAAAAAGAGAGTACCGGTATATTATACTCCCAATACACATTCCAGCGCCTTCAAGGTAAAGCACAGAGTTTACTAGCGAACAAAAAGAAGAAAGCACAAAGTGCACACATGGGAAAATATTAGCTGCTTTAAACATGACTATGAATAAAGAAAGAACTCTTAAAAATGTATGCATTCTCCACACCACCCACAACATTTTTAGCAAAATAAGGCTTCAAAATATTAATGCAGTATAGTATTTACAGTACTGCAAGCTACAACTACACAAATGTTAACTTAACACATCTAAGCAATGTTATCTTTGTAAAGACAGAAGTAATGCATTGAATCGTATTCGATGGTTGTTTATAACATTCCTAAATCGAATTCATCTGCTCAGGTTCGAGCATTGATCCAGATCCTGAAACATTTCAACTGGACCTGGGCCGGCCTGCTTGTCACTGATGATGACTATGGACTCGGTGTCGCCCGCTCGTTCCAGTACGAGCTAGCCCGGTCTGGCAGCGGCTGTCTGGCCTACCTGGAGGTTCTACCTTGGGACAACGACCCACATGAAATCCAGCGGATTGTGACTTTAATGAAGAGGTCAACCGCCCGCATAGTCATGGCGTTTGCACACGAGAGCCACATGCTTCACCTGCTGGATGAGGTTGTTACTAAAACACTGCATATCATGATTCTTAGAAGGCAACATCATTTATATATGAAAAACTGTCTGCCAACAGAACAAGAACATTTTATTTCTGGTGTATTCAGTGAGTTAAATTGTATTGAGCTGTTGGCAGATTATTTTGTTCATTTTAAGAAGTATATCTCAGATTTTAGCTTGTACTGCATCACTTAAAAAAAGCAAATAGGTCAGTGGTAGCAAATAAAAATACCAGGTCTAAAAATACAATATTTTTTTATTTGATTTCACATATTTAAAGTTGCTTGAATGTCACTTTTTGCAGTGTACAATGTAATTTTACAGGTACAATATAACTTGATTACGCTATTAAAGGCTTTTAATCAGAGGTGGGTAGAGTAGCCAAAATATGTATTCAAGTAAGAATTTAGCATAATAAGTCAAAGTAAAATAATTACTTGTGTAGGGTTGTCCCGATACCAATATTTTCATACCGGTACCAAAGTGTATATCGATACTTTGCGATACTTTTCCAAATAAAGTGGACCACAAAAATGTAATTATTGGCTTCATTTTAACAGAACATCTTACAATACATTAAACAAATGTTTCCTATTGCACTCAAAGACCAATTTTAGAAGATTGAAATAAACATTCAAAAGGCATTTAACACATTGGGCTTTTCTTATTGCACTTAAATAACAATTTAAAATTGTATGTATTACATATAGCTTGCCATAATCTAAAATTACTGTAGGTAAAATTAAAATACAAAAGCTTTACTGACATTGTATTAAATGCTTCATGATGTATAGTTGCCACACTTGGTCTGGCTTTAAGAGAAATACAATCATTAGTGAATACTCAAAACAAAACTATGCCCAAAACTACACGGATAGGACATAGAGCCAGTAAAACACACGTTGTTGAAGATAAAACACAAATTGCAGGAATTTGTTACAAAATTCAGTCATTTCACTTGCATTAATTTACATTATGACGACGCTGTGGACTGCACTAATAATTAGCAACAAACCAACCAGCTGTGTGCACGTCTACGTATCTATATGTGTACAGCACAATTAACTACATTATTACCTGTCACTGTTTAAAGTCCTTGTGCAGATTTGAATGCTTGTGATTTAAATGTTTACCAATTTTTGAAGCAAAGGTCGTAATACTACTTTCCACCATGTTTCAAAACAGTGCTGCATGCCCCTTCCGTGTTTAAAGCATCACTTTTATCTGTAGTTATGAAGCCCAAATACCTCCATATTGCCGTTTTTCCCCATTCTTTCTCTCCACACCATTTTTGCTTGTATGCGCTTTGTGTGTGCGTTTTGACAATCATGCGGCAGCACGGCAGCATGTGGATAAAAAAAAAAGTACCGGTATTTTTCAAAAGCAGTATTGTATTGTTTTTAATTCATTAATACCGCGGTACTTTATTAGTACCGGTATACCGTACAACCCTATACTTGAGTACTACCCTATACTGAGTAACTTGTATGTAAGTGTGTTTTTATTTTCTGGTGGCACTGAAAACTAACTAACTAACTCTCGCAGTTGGGTCAGCTTGACCCGTGAGGGCCAAAGCATTGAAATCAATAGAAAACAGCGTCTAACAGGCATTATGCATGTTTTTTTTTCTTTTAATGGTCTCCTGGAGGTCAATTTGCATGACTTTAGTGTGTGAAGTGTGTATGACCAGTGGCCAAGAATAGGTACTCAGTGTGTGTATTGGTCCCTACGGGGAAATTCCGGACCTGTGTGTGTTTTAAAATATGCGCAGCCAAAACATACCAAAAACTTTAAGTTCAAAGAGAAATTCTCTTAGGCTTAAATGTGGAAATTTCCAGTCAGACACAGATGACAGTGCATGACAAAGTTGTTCTTTTGAAACATTAATTGCAGGGGTGTTTTCTGACTGCTAGTCAGACACCGTCATTTCCTCCATTGTTTCCGCCAGACTTCATGAATATTTGTTTACGTCAGTGTGGTGCTTCCAAGATTTTGTGCGTGGTCATGTGACTGCCGTGCTCTGTTTGATTGGTGAAAAAGAGTCAAACGCCACTGTAGTTATGCTGGATTGGTGAAACAGAGTCAACCGGGTCAGAAGTCTCGCTAACGAACCAAAACAAATACCGTACATCTTTATTTCTGTACATTGGTACAGAAATAAAACAGAGTAAAAGTAGCATTTTTTGTTCACAAAAATACTCAACTTAAATGAAAAGGTACACTACCGATCAAAAGTTTGGGGTCACCCAAACAATTTTGTGGAATAGCCTTCATTTCTAAGAACAAGAATAGACTGTCATGTTTCAGATTAAAGTTCTCTTTTTCTGGCCATTTTGAGCGTTTAATTGACCCCACAAATGTGATGCTCCAGAAACTCAATCTGCTCAAAGGAAGGTCAGTTTTGTAGCTTCTGTAACGAGCTAAACTGTTTTCAGATGTGTGAACATGATTGCACAAGGGTTTTCTAATCATCAATTAGCCTTCTGAGCCAATGAGCAAACACATTGTACCATTAGAACACTGGAGTGATAGTTGCTGGAAATGGGCCTCTATACACCTATGTAGATATTGCACCAAAAACCAGACATTTGCAGCTAGAATAGTCATTTACCACATTAGCAATGTATAGAGTGTACTTCTTTAAAGTTAAGACTAGTTTAAAGTTATCTTCATTGAAAAATAAGGACATTTTAATGTGACCCCCAAACTTTTGAACGGTAGTGTATGTTACATCAAAACTACTCTGACAAGTACAACATATCCAAATAAGTTACTTAAGTACATTTAACATAGTACCCACCCCACCTCTGATTTTAACTGTTAGTTAGTAACTAAAGTTTGCGAAAACTATGTAGTTTCGTTCCACAAAATTTGATGGCGAAAGGGAAAGAATGTTAGGCACATATCTGAATTAAAGTACAGAATGATTCATGTAATTTTTACTGTTTGAGTCCCTATGAGGGCAGCACAGTGGGACAGGGGTTAGTGCATGTGCCTCACAATACGAAGGTCCTTGGTTCGATCCTGCGCCCGGGATCTTTCTGTGTGGAGTTTGCATGTTCTCCCCATGACTGCGTGGGTTCCCTCCGGGTACTCCGGCTTCCTCCCACCTCCAAAGACATGCACCTGGGGATAGGTTGATTGGGAATGTTGTCTGTCTATCTGTGTTGGCCCTGTGATGAAGTGGCGACTTGTCCAGGGTGTACCCCGCCATCCGCACGAACGCAGCTGAGATAGGCTTCAGCATCCCCTGCGACCCCAGAAGGGACAAGCGGTAGAAAATGGATGGATGGATGGATGAGTCCCTTTTTTTTTTTTTTTTTTTTTTTTTTTTTTTTTTTTTTCTGTCTTGCCTCTGGTGAGGGCGGTCCAAATCAACGCCTTCACCACTGCTTAATTCCTCCGGGGTTGTGGGGGCTGAGCAGCGCTTCTCCGCTCCCTCCTTCCCTGCTTGCTCTCTTTGTTTTTGTCTTGTCTGAACTATTTTGAAGCCTCTTTTCTTGAGCTGTCCTCAAATCTAAACATCCTACGATTTGACTCCCTCGAATGGCCTTGAGGAACAGGCTGTTTGAAAACACTCCCCTGAGGACTCCTCAAAGATGGACGCTTTTGACCTTTCCCTTAACAGCAGCTGCCGGCCTCCAAAGCCCTGTTGGATGACTCTGTTGCGAGTTGTTGTGATTACATGTACCATGTTTATGTGTGCCATGCTATGTGAGGTTTTTTTCCTCGGACTCAGTCTGGACCATTCTGAGGGTCCAGCCTCAGACTGATATTTTTTTTTACTTCCCCCCTTCCCCAATGTCACCTTTTTCTCACCTTTTTAAGGAGCGCCTAAGTGAGGCTGATCCGTTGGCGGTCCCGTCTTGTCTCCCTGTAACGTATGTCTGCTCTTAGCGGGATTGTGCCGAAAATGTAATTTCAGTTCTTATGTGTCTTGTACATGTAAGAATGGACAAATAAAGCTGATTGATTGATTGATTGATGATATGATTTGCAAAGTCCACCGTAGACCAAAAATGGCATGGTCATCTCCAAGAAATAGCTTGACGACGAAAACATTTTCTTTTTTCGAACTACAAGTGTAGCATGAAAGCCTTCCCATATGTAAACAATTAAATCCAAGTAATTTGCACCACACAGATCGTAAGGCAGAATGTGACGGGCCTGCAGTGGGTTGCCAGTGAAGCCTGGACGGCAGCCACGGTGCTCCAGGCTCCACGTTTCATGTACTACCTGGGGGGCACGCTGGGGATCGCCATCCGTCGAGGGGAAATACCAGGACTCCTTGACTTCCTCTTACAAATACGTCCTGACAAGCACGACGAACACGGCTACAGCTTGGTGAGCATATACCTTGAAATAGTATCTTAAAGTGAAGAGTCTAATGGTCTTGAGTGCTGCTGCCTTTTGGGAAATCTTTTTAGGTGAACCAATTCTGGGAGAGCACATTTTATTGTCGATTTGTGCCGCAAGCCGGCTGGCTCGGCGCAACCTGCACAGGACTTGAAGATTTAAAGAGTGTGGAGACAGATTTTTTTAATCTTTCTGACCTCAGACCTGAGTATAATATTTACAAGGCGGTCTACGCTCTGGCGTATGCCCTTCATGACCTGCTGAAGTGTGTGACTGGCAAAGGGCCTTTCAGCGGGGACAGCTGTGCTACTTTGCAGAGTCTGGAGCCATGGCAGGTGAGGTCAGCTGACACTTACGTTGTATTTACTGATGCTACAGTCACTAGCAACAACATGAAGTTGACCTAGATCCAAGTCAAGAGCTGTGTCAAACATACAGTAGAGCCCATCTATGTCTGGGTGTCATTGTTCTGAGACCACTCGTGAATGGTGAAAAACGCACGTTTAGGCCAAAACATACCGGGGAGGAACGTAGGCAGAAGTCAGGTTTGGGACGAAGCTGGAGTCAGACATTTTTAAAAGGACCCATGAGGTGACAGATGTCTCGGTTTCCGAGACGGTCAGTGGAATTGTATTTCTTTGGAGCAAACAATCACACTTTAAAATAAATTAAAGACGGTGAATCTGAAAAATGACAGCGGCTAGGAAGGACAGAAGTTTGTCTAATTTTGATCAGGGCTCTTTTTTTACAGACAATTTCAGACACAATTAGCATATCTTTCCTTCCCAATGCTGAAAATCTGTTGCAGTGACCACTTAAAGGGGAACTACACTATTTTTTTGGAATTTTACCTATCATTCACAATCATTATGAGAGCCTTTTTTTGTTAGTTTTTTTAATGCATAAATAAACCTAAATGAAAGTATGCTTACTATGGAGCTAATAGGAGGTCATCTATTCCGCCCATAAAACCCAATAAATAACCACCCAAAAACCGCCAACAATACTGCATTAACATTTCGCGACTTCAATATTAACCAAGTATTAGTGATATTGTTATTATAAGCGCTAACGCAGACAAACTATTTATAGCAGCGCCGTGATCACTAGCTTGTGTGGCTATGTTGACATCATTGGGTGGTGAGCTGCTTCCTCACCTCGGTGCTCGTGAAAGTTTATTCTAAATCATAAACCATGGCTCTCACCCAGGATGAGATCGTAATCCAACAACGTGGTACACTTTGACAGCACATTTATCCAATGAAGTCAGAGTAGTAGGCACCTGAGATCACCGCTTTGAGTCAGGCTTCATACTCCTCCGTAAATATGTTTAAAAGAGTCAATCCACTTCTCGTAGCTTCGTGTGTGTCAAGGCGTAGACTATGGTGTGGTTTGTTTTCCCGTGGTGCAAAGCGACTGGACCGGACACGATGTGAAGGTAAGGACATGTTTAATATTAACTCAAAAGCTCCAAAAAGGGTATAAACAAAAGGCGTTCACAGCGGAGGTACAAAACTTGCAAACTATGGCATGAATAAAGAAAACTTACTTGGAACGAGAAAAGAGCATGAAAAAGAGTAGCATGGATCATCAGCATGAATAACAAGGGTGAGTAGAGGGTGAAGTCGCCAGACAGACTGCCTGGCAACTGGAAGCTTAAATAATACCGACATGATTAGTGAAAACAGGTGCGTGACTCAAAATGTGAAACAGGTTAAACTAATGGTTGCTAAGGTGACAAAACAAGGGAGTGAAAAAGCAGGAACTAAGTGTCCAAAACCCATACAGAGCATAACTTAAACAAAATATGATCACAGACATGACAGTGTGTCCAAATTAAGTTTGTAGAAATAATAATCAACAATAAACTGCACATAGTTTAAAGACTACAGGTGAGTAAAATCACTGCAAGATAGTTCCATTGATCAGCGTTCTTCAGCACAAACATGCCCCACAAAAGTTATTGCATTTCGAAATCTCCTTTTGTTTTTCTTTCTCTCCGTTGTCAAGTTTGTTATAATAGAAATACACAAGAAATTAAAAATGAACAAGTCAAGCATATATTCCAATGGCGGTCGTGTGCTTGAAAGAGAAGTTCTAGGAACGCCCCCTACTGTGTTCAACCAATCAGCATTTGACAGCATAGCCCGCCTCTGAAAAGTTTCCTGGTCGCTTAGAAAAGTACTACGGAGCTAGGAAGAACTCTGAAAGGTTCCTAAAGAACTAAATTTACCTGGGTAGTTTTTGGCGTAAACACAGAAGGAACTTTATTTACCCGGGTAAGTAGGGAAGTTCCTGAAAAAGTTCCTACGGTGGAAAAGGGCCTAATGATAATGAAAGTTGAACGTTAAAGTCCAGCCATAGCCTGGTCGGCCAGCACTACAACCACGTTGTGACGTTGTTGTTAATATCTATCTCCATCCCCCTCTCAAGTGGATAAAAGTACTACAAGGCTCCGTGAATCTGCAGGCTGAATCTGACTTTCGATTATGTATTCGCTTGTGTTCACCTCGCTAGAAGTTTTTTCAAGAAAGTTCACTATAGAAAGTTATGCTGTGTGTATGCAGCAAAACAAATAAAATAAAATACTTCTGGTGAATGAGATGTGTTTTCTGGGGGGGGGGGAAAAATACATATTTTTCCTGAAAAATAATGAAAATGTAAAAACAATGATTGTTAGACCAACAATTTGCATGGAGTTCAACACTTATTCAAACAAGCAAATGATGTTAATGCTCATGAAATCTTTTTCTCTAAATGTGTCACTCTTATTTGCAGCTTCTGCATTATCTGCAAAAGGTCAACTTCACCACATCGTTTGGTGACCAAGTGTCTTTTGATGTTAAGGGTGACGCCTTACCAATATATGATGTCATTAACTGGCATTGGCTCCCTGACGGACAAACCAAAGTGCAGCATGTGGGTGAGGTTAAGGAGTCGGCATTAAAAGGCGAAGAACTCACACTTGATGAAAACAAAATCATCTGGAGTGTTGGCTACACCAAGGTCAGCCACATGTGTTGTATTCCATGGATGAGTCAATGACGCAATGTAACTTGTCAAAGTCCAATATAGATAATTGTTTTGCTCTCTGAAGCCTCCTAGGTCTGTGTGCAGTGAGAACTGTCCTCCAGGTTATCGCATGGCCAGAAAGAAGGGACAACCTGAGTGTTGTTTTGACTGCATCCCTTGCTCTGAAGGAAAGATCAGCAATATTACTGGTTGGTTGTGTTTCTGTCAAATAAACTGGCATACATGTGTATGAACATCTTATCAATCCTCTTTCAGACTCCACAGAGTGCACCAGCTGTCCAGAGGACTTCTGGTCCAACCCTGAGCATGACCGCTGTGTTCCTAAGAAAACAGAGTTCCTTTCCTACCACGAGCCCCTTGGCATCTGCTTGACAAGTGCCGCTTTGCTGGGCACATTTATTTGCGCTGTTGTTCTGGGGATATTCATCCATCATCGCAGCACACCCATTGTGCGGGCCAACAATTCAGAACTCAGCTTCCTGCTCTTGATGTCACTTAAACTGTGTTTCCTCTGTTCGCTCTTGTTCATCGGCCATCCCAGGCTGTGGACTTGTCAGCTGAGGCATGCAGCTTTTGGAATCAGCTTTGTGCTCTGTGTATCGTGCATCCTGGTTAAAACCATGGTGGTTCTGGCTGTGTTCAGGTCCTCCAAACCAGGAGGTGGAGCCGCTCTGAAGTGGTTTGGTGCCATGCAGCAGAGAGGAACTATTATGGCTCTCACTTGCATTCAGGCAGTTATCTGCACTGCTTGGATTGTCTCTGCATCACCGACTCCTCATAAAAACGTGCAATACCACAATGACAAAATTGTTTATGAGTGTGTAGTTGGCTCTAGAGTAGGCTTTGCAGTGTTGTTGGGCTATATTGCTTTACTAGCTATCCTCAGCTTCCTGTTAGCATTTATGGTAAGACATCTCCCAGACAACTTCAACGAGGCTAAACTTATTACCTTCAGTATGTTGATCTTCTGTGCCGTGTGGGTTGCCTTCGTCCCTGCCTACATCAACTCTCCCGGAAAATACGCAGACGCAGTGGAGGTCTTTGCCATCCTGGCGTCCAGTTTTGGCCTCTTAGTGGCACTGTTTGGACCTAAATGCTACATCATCCTGCTGAGACCAGAAAGAAACACAAAGAAAGCTGTTATGGGCCGATCAAAGCATTGAAAAAATCAAACAGGTTTTTTCCTTTTCCTCTTGACATCCACACGTGTATCGGTTTCATTTTTTTGTATATCTGGGCTAAGATAAATAAGAATCGAGAAGCAGCTAAATATTTTAGTCAATTTATCTAAAAACATTGTATATTCTGTATTATCCACATGAAACTATAACAGATAGATAGATAGATAGATAGATAGATAGATAGATAGATAGATAGATAGATAGATAGATAGATAGATAGATAGATAGATAGATAGATAGATAGATAGATAGATAGTACTTTATTGATTCCTTCAGGAGAGTTCCCTCAGGAAAATTAAAACATGATTACATTTTAACGATACCGCATCTCCACAATACATTTATTTAATATTGAAGCCAACCTAAGTCCATGGATGTCACCTTTAACATACATTTCAGATGTATGAAAGCTATATCACATACTGATTTGAACAAACTGTCACAGTTGGGTGGTCGCATGGTTATGCGCGGATCGTTTCCCCAAGATGCAGACGGAAATCCGGAGGCAGTGTGCAGGTAGGACAATGATTTATTATCCATAAATCAGGCAAAATACAAAAATACAGGAAAGCGTGCCGATAGCACGGGAAGCTAAGGAAAAAGCTAGCGGGAAAGCTTAGCATAAAAACAGGACTCAGACACTAGAATTTACCAACGCAATGTTGCATGAAGCCAACAAAACAGCCAGACTGAGTGTGGCGAAAGGCAGGAATAAATAGCTCTCTGATAAGTGCAGGTGAGCGTCCCGAACACTAATCAGAGGCAGGTGAAAATAATCAGCCCCCATGGCAACCAAGCAACACAAACCCAGGAGTGCTGAAACAGAACTAAGGGAGTCTTAAACTAAAACAAAACATGATCCGGGCAACGGAACATCACACAAACTTGACATTACTTTCTAATCTTCAATATTTACCCCGAATACAAAACAGTATTATTTCATTGGGGAAACTAATAGTAATGCATTTATACATGTAAACCAACAGGTGGTTTCTGGAGGTAGAGTTGGGTTGAGGTTTGGCCACACAAAGTGAGCTATGGTTATTGCAGTTGAGTTGAGTTTTGAGTTTATTTCAAACATGCATACAGTTCAAATTGATTGTAAAACATTTTTTTCACCCTGTTGAGTTCCCCGAAAGATGGTCTGAGACTCGTTCGCTTGCTTCCATGGCAGGGAGTTGCTCTTTGTGTTGCACAACGTGTGTTTGTTGTGCTGTAACTTTTGTTTGCAGCTTTATTGGGGTTCTGTGGCCTGCAATCACGCTAAACTATGAAGTTGAGTAGAAGTATGGACTGCGAGTTTGAGACCCCTGGGCTCCATGTTCTTCTGCACCAACTGCTTGGATTTGATTGAATGGCCTTGATATGGTGTTATTTTAACATTGTTTTCATTTTCCAATTTATTAATGAGAGATCTCTCAAAAAAATCATTGGATTCATATTAATAGAGCCTCCAGAAGGCATGTTAGAACAATAACATAACCTTTATTTGGTTGGATGTACCTATAACAGCCTAAAAATATACACACTGTATATTAAAATAAGATAATGTTATCCATGTGTATTTATTTCTGTTTTTCATATGGACAGTAACACATTTGTGTACACAAACAAATAATGTATCAGGCAGTATTGGGTCCAAAACATCTTATCACATCACAAACTACCACATAATAAGAAAAAAATATATATTTTGGTCATACAAAGCTCATTTGCTACCTGGCCATCATGTGTTTCTTGGTATTTTTCTCAGGCCTCAAAAGAATGATAAAACACTTTGGTGCAAAAATACAGAATAGCAAGCCGTAACTGGAGGCAAGAATCGCAAAGATCTCCACGGCGACGGCGTACTTCCCGGGCGAGCTGACGTAGGCGGGAACAAACGCCACCCAGACGGCGCAGAAGATGAGCATGCTGAAGGTGATCAGCTTGGCCTCGTTGAAGTTGTCCGGAAGTTTCCTTGCGAGGAAGGCCAGGAGGAGGCAGGTGCAAGCCAGCAGGCCGATGTAGCCCAGAACCAGGGAGAACCCCACCACAGAGTCCATGGCACACTTGAGAGTCACCTTTAACCCGGGGGTATCGAAGTCTGGTCTAGGTTCGGGGGGGCTGAGTGATAGCCAAATAATGCAGATGATGATCTGGGTGGGAAAAAAACTGTTAAAAAAGTCATGATTTCATGACAAATAATGCATTCACCATCCGACCTGTATGCAAGTGAACACGCACACGCTCCCTCTCTGCTGGCCCGGACCGAACCACTTCATCAGGGCTCCGGAGCCGGGACGGGCTGAGCGGAACGCTGCCAGAACCACAATGGTTTTCACTTGGAGGCAGGACACACTGAGGACAAAACTGATGCCAAAGGCAGCCTGCTGGAAGCGACAAGCCCAGGCTGATGGACGCCCGATGAAGAGCAGCGAGCACAGGAAGCAGAGTTCCAGGGACAAGAGGAGCAGGAAGCTCAGCTCGCAATTGTTGGCTCGGACCTAAAAAGAAGAAAAAAAATCAATATGTTGATGATTTTGATTGTGATTCTGATGAGTAGTCGGTCCTGCGTTGAAGTACTTGAAAGCAATACTCAAATATCTGACCAGAAAATGGGGGTAGACATTAAAGACTCCTTTTAGAATATTACTTGAGTAAAAGTTTCATACCCGACATTTATTGTACTTAATATCAAAAGTTGAAGTATTTTGGAACTCACTGCCCCACATTTGTTCACCTAAAATCCAATCCCAATACCCAAATTTGGATATTGGCCGATACCAATACCATTCCGATACTCACTATAAAAGTGGGTGACATGGTTATCACCAGGAAAGATGAGGTCACCTACCTAGGTTCCATTCTAGAGGCTAACCTTTCCTGTGATAAAATGGCAACCAAGGTAATCAAAAAGGTCAACCAACGAACGAGATTTCTCTACAGAATCTCCTCTCTGGTCAATAAAAGCACCATGAGGATTCTGGCGGGAACTCTCGTTCAACCCTTTTTCGATTACGCATGCACCTCCTGGTACCCTAGCACCTCCAAAACCCTCAAATCTAAACTCCAAACATCCCAGAACAAGCTAGTCAGGTTACTTCTAGACCTCCACCCCAGATCCCACCTCACTCCTACCCACTTCTCCAAAGTGGGCTGGCTCAAGGTGGAGGACAGAGTTAAACAACTTGCACTGAGCCTAGTCTATAAAATCCACTACACCTCCCTGATACCGAAGTACATGTCAAACTACTTCCTTAACGTAAATGACCGCCAGAACCACAACACCAGGGGGAGCTCCACTAACCACGTTAAACCCAGATTCCGAACTAACAAAGGTCTTAACTCATTCTCTTTCTATGCCACATCAATGTGGAATGCGCTCCCGACAGGTATAAAAGAAAGGGCATCTCTATCCTCCTTCAAAATCGCAAAAAAAGTTCACCTCCAGGCAGCTACAACCCTAAACTAACACCCTCCCCGGATTGCTAATAATCAAATGTAAACAATCAAATGCAGATACTTTTTCTTATGCCTTCTGATCTCTCTCTCTCTCTCTCTCTCTCTCTCTCTCTCTCTCTCTCTCTCTCTCTCTCTCTCTCTCTCTCTCTCTCTCTCTCTCTCTCTCTCTCTCTCTCTCTATGTCCACTACTTGCTGTCCATATCCTACCCCCCCTCCCCCCTCCACACCCCTGATTGTAAATAATGTAAATAATTCAATGTGATTATCTTGTGTGATGACTGTATTATGATGATAGTATATATGATAGTATATATCTGTATCATGAATCAATTTAAGTGTACCCCGACTTAAACAAGTTGAAAAACGTATTTGGGTGTTACCATTTAGTGGTCAATTGTACGGAATATGTACTTCACTGTGCAACCTACTAATAAAAGTCTCAATCAATCAATCAATACCGAGGGCCTGCTTCTTCTTTGCACTTAGCGATGCTATGACAACAATCCAACTCAACTTTAAGTATGGAGTAATGAAGATGGTTCAGGGAACTGTATCAGTGTAAAAGTACCCATTTTATATAGGCAATGTTGTGGAGTAAAAGTGAAAGTTGTCAAATAATTAAGTATAAGTGTAGAAATTATACTTAATTACAGCGACAAGTATTTGTACATTGTTACTTTACAACATGGTGAGTAGTATTATTAATGAGTCAGATTTTGTTTCCTCGACAATGTGTGCATTTTTATTTTATACAGTCTGGATGGTTCTTTTGTGTAAGTTGTGTAAGTTACCCATGCCTTAGGCTTTAATACACTCTCATACCATTATGATGCTGGCTTTTCAACTTTGCGCCTAGAACAGTCCGGATGTTTTTTTTTTTCCTCTTTGGTCCGGAGGATACAATGTCCACAGTTTCCAAAAACAATTTGAAATGTGGACTCCTCAGACCACAGAACACTTTTCCACTTTGCATCAGTCCATCTTTGATGAGCTCGGGCCCAGCGAAGCCGGCGGCGTCTCTGGGTGTTGTTGATAATTGGCTTTCGCTTTGCATAGTAGAGTTTTAACTTGCACTTACAGATGTAGCGACCAACTGTTTCTCCAGATTCTCTGAAACTTTTGATGATATTACGGACCGTAGATGGTGAAATCCCTAAATTCCTTCAAATAGCTCAATGAGAAATGTTGTTCTTAAAATGTTGGACAATTTGCTCGCGCATTTGTTCACAAAGTGGTGACCCTCGCCCCATCCTTGTTTGTGAATGACTGAGCATTTCATGGAAGCTGCTTTTATACCCAATCATGGCACCCACCTGTTCCCAAGTAGCCTGTTCACCTGTGGCATGTTCCAAATAAGTGTTTGATGAGCATTCCTCGGATTTCTCAGTCTTTTTTGCCACTTGTGCCAGTTTTTTTAAACACGTTGCCGGCATCAAATACCAAATGAGCTAATATTTGCATAAAAATAACACATATTGCCGGTTCGAACGTTAAGTATTTTGTCTTTGCAGTCTATTCAATTGAATATAGATTGAAAAGGATTTGCAAATCATTGTATTTTGTTTTTATTTACGATTTACACAACGTGCCAACTTCACTGGTTTTTGTATTATTATTTTAAGCATTTTTACTACTATTTTTAACTAGTGTTGACGTTCTAGACTCAGAATGGCCCCCTTTAATCTTATTGGGCCTATTACAGGAAGTACTATATAGAAGGTGATTCGCCTTATATCTAAAAAGTATCATAATAAAGTTCATTATAGTTGCAAAGTAAATGGTAAATGGATTATACTTGTATAGCGCTTTTTTACCTGTAAGGTACTCAAAGCGCTTTGACACTATTTCCACATTCACCCATTCACACACTGATGGCGGGAGCTGCCATGCAAGACGCTAACCAC
>NC_084740.1:9569948-9649948 GCF_033978785.1 Entelurus aequoreus | reverse complement strand
CCGGATGTAATTCTCGAATCCCAATATTGGCGAGCTACGTATGGCTATGCCGAGGACTCCGCTCGCCACTTTTGAGGTGACGGGATTTTGGAGAAGGTTGCCACTGGTGCTCCAAGCCTCGCTGGCTATAAACTGCCTGTCAGTCACCTGGGGGGGGGTCGACATATACGAAAAAGACATTGGAGCAAATTGGCTTTTAACGTCGTGTCATCCGTCTTACATTCATCTGGGCCAGTTGCAGAAACACCTCCCTCACTTCCGTGTACCAGGAAAAAACAAGGATCACTTTGGCGCTCGATGCTTTAATGGCGAGGGCTGCTCTCCTGGCATCGCTCGCAATGTTTGGCCTATTTAGAGTCTCTAAAAAGGCCAAACACACCCCCGACCCCTGGGTCTCCTCCTGGAACAACTGGAAAGAACAAAAACATGGACGTGGACTCAAATCCGATCGTTATTGTTGTAATAAAGTCAGAAACCAATGACGTTACCTTCACTGCCACCAGACCGTAGTCGTCGTTGGCGACCACCGCGCCGATCCAGGTCCACTTGAAGTATAAAGCCAGACTGGCGATGGCCCGCGCTTGGTAGATGTCGCTGGGGATGGTCCTGAAGAAGTTGGGAAACTGACGCCTGTCGCTCAAACAAGGGCAGCTCGACTGGTAGCTCATCTGTTAGAACAACACAGTCATGTCAAATATATTAGGTGGTTCGGGCATCTGGTCAGGAGGCCACCCGAACGCCTCCCTAGGGAGGTGTTTAGGGCACGTTCAACCGGTAGGAGGCCACGGGGAAGACCCAGGACACGTTGGGAAGACTATATCTCCCGGCTGACCCGGGACCGGCTCGGGATCCCCCGAGAAAAGCTGGATGAAGTGGCTGGGGAGAGGGAAGTCTGGGCTTCCCTGCTTAGGCTGCTGCCCCCGCGACCCGACCTCGGATAAGCGGAAGAAGATGGATGGATGGAGGGTTGTACGGTATAATACTATGATACTAATGAATCATATTCGGTACGATACCGTCTCTGAAAAGTACCGGTCCGCCCCCCCACCCGCGCTCCCGTCATCGTCGCGTCGTGTCATTGCTGGTTTTACGAGCAGACGAGCATGTTCGGCAGCGCACAATCATGAAGTACTTACAAGCAGACACTGTTATGTTTAACTAAGGGGAGATGACGGCAACAGACACCAGGGGAATTGTACAATGATTTATTATATATATATATATATATATATATATATATATATATATATATATATATATATATATATATATATATATAGATATATATATATATATATATATATAATATATATATATATATATATATATATATATATATATATATATATATATATATATATATATGTAATATATCTATATATATGTATATATATATATATATATATATATATCTATATATAGATAGATAGATATATATATATATATATATATATATATATATATATATATATATATATATATATATATATATATATATATATATATATATATGTATATATAGATATATATATATATATATATATATATATATATATATATATATATGTATATATATATATATATATATATATATATATATATATATATATATATATATATATATATATATATATATATATATATATATATATATATATATATATATATATATATATATATATATATATATATATATATGTGTAATAATAACAAACAATACTACTAAACTATAGAATGGAGTGTTTGACCAAAATACAAGAGTGTGTGGTGTAAGACTATGTGTGTAATTAATTGTTGCGTGCTACCGTGATGTTGAAACGAGGAGAGGGAACAAGGCAGGAAGACAGTCCGAGAGGGAGGCAGGCAGATGATCCAGGGCACGAGAGAGGCGTCAAGAGGTCTGATTACAAAGTGGGGGTCGAGGATCAAGGAAGGCAGTCCAAATCACAAGGGAGCACAATGGTTAAGACTCGGGAAGGAAGATACACCAAGCTAAGGTATCCAAAGAGGTAATAATGGGGCGGTATAGCTCGGTTGGTAGAGCGGCCATGCCAGCAACTTGAGGGTTGCAGGTTCGATCCCCGCTTCCGCCATCCTAGTCACTTCCGTTGTGTCCTTGGGCAAGACACTTTACCCACCTGCTCCCAGTGCCACCCACACTGGTTTGAATGTAACTTAGATATTGGGTTTCACTATGTAAAGCGCTTTGAGTCACTTGAGAAAAAGCGCTATATAAATGTAATTCACTTCACTTCACTAATCTAAGTTCCCGCATGGATCCTTGGGTCCACTGGTCCTTGATCCAGCTCGCCCTCATCAGTCCCAGGTGTGCAGATTGTTGATTGTCTGCAGGCTTGTCGCTGCGTGGGCGTGCTGCGCTCAGCGTGAGTGGGGGGGGGCGTGTCCGGGCAAGCAGCCAGAGGAGGAACTGTGACACTCAGTTGCAGGAGGGAAGCGGGTTCGAATCTGCGCCGTGACAGACACAGTGTGCAGACAGAAAAGGGAGAACGGACGCGTTTTGGTTTAAAAACTAACGATAAAGGTGACGTTATAACACTGAAATGCCCTCAGGAAGAGGTGCTTTAAGACGTGGCTAGCTAGCTGGCGGCTAAAGTCGAGCCCCTGTCGACAGTGGTTTAGCTACTTGTAAATCACTAATCGTTGCCTCCATGACGACAAATAAAGTAAGTTTCTTACAAGTTACATTATCACTGCAGGACGAGGAATGGCTAAACAGGCTTCACTACACACCGTAGCTCACTGGTGTCACAATGTAAACAAACACCGTTGGTGGATCTTCACCTAACATCCACTGTAATGATGCCAAGTACAGGAGCGGATCTCGTCGATTACGTCAATATGTTTTGGCATAACAACATCTTCTTTCGTTTTTTTTAAATGTATATTATGTTTACAAACTCAGTAAATATGTCCCTGGACACATGAGGACTTTGAATATGACCAATGTATGATCCTGTAACGACTTGGTATCGGAGCGATACCAAAATGTGTGGTATCATCCAAAACTAATGTAAAGTATCAAACAACAGAAGAATAAGTGATTATTACATTTTAACAGAAGTGTAGATAGAACATGGTAAAATAGAAAGTAAGCAGATATTAACAGTAGATGAACAAGTAGATTAGTAATTCATTTTCTTCCACTTGTCCTTAAAAGCCTACTGAAATGAATTTTTTTTATTTAAACGGGGATAGCAGATCTATTCTATGTGTCATACTTGATCATTTCGCGATATTGCCATATTTTTGCTGAAAGGATTTAGTATAGAACAACGACGATAAAGATTGCAACTTTTGGTATCTGATAAAAAAAAGGCTTGCCCCTACCGGAAGTAGCGTGACGTAGTCAGTTGAACATATACGCAAAGTTCCCTATTGTTTACAATGATGGCCGCATGAAGTGAGAGAGATTCGGACCGAGAAAGCGACAATTTCCCCATTAATTTGAGCGAGGATGAAAGATTTGTGGATGAGTAAAGTGCAAGTGAAGGACTAGTGGGGAGTTGAAGCTATTCAGATAGGGAAGATGCTGTGAGAGCCGGGGGTGACCTGATATTCAGCTGGGAATGACTACAACAGTAAATAAACACAAGACATATATATACTCTATTAGCCACAACACAACCAGGCTTATATTTAATATGCCACAAATTAATCCTGCAAAAAAACACCTGCGTGTTTGTTACGCTAGCTCCTAGCTCCTATGCTAGCTCCTAGCTCCATAGAACACGCCAATACAATTCAAACACCTGATCAACACACACAATCACTCAGCCCAAAAGACCGTTCACCTAACCCAAGGTTCATAAAGCTTATATATTTTAAAAAAGTTACGTACATATGCAAAAAAAAGTTGCGCACATACGGTCAAGCGATCAAATGTTTAGAAGCCAAAGCTGCATACTCACAGTAGCACGTCTGCGTCTTTGTCATCCAAATCAAAGTAATCCTGGTAAGAGTCTGTGTTGTCCCAGTTCTCTACAGGCATCTGTGTATCGAAGTCAAAAGTCCTCCTGGTTAGAGTCTCTGTTATCCGAGTTCTTCCATCTTGACTGCATCTTCCGGGAATGTAAACAAAGAAGCTGTGTACTGTTGTTGCTGACTACGTTCGAAAAATACGTCCATTTCGCACCGACAACTTTCTTCTTTGCTTGCTCAGCTTCCTTCTCCATAATGCAATGAACATGATTGCAACAGATTCACGAACACAGATGTCCAGAATACTGTGGAATTATGAAATGAAAACAGAGCTTTTTCGTATTGGCTTCAATGTGGAAGGCATACCCGTGTTCGCCGGTCTACGTCACGCGCATACGTCATCCTCAGAGGCGTTTCGAACCGGAAGTTTAGCGGCAAATTTAAAATGTCACTTTATAAGTTAACCGGCCGTATTGGCATGTGTTATAATGTTAAGATTTCATCATTGATATATAAACTATCAGACTGCGTGGTCGGTAGTAGTGGGTTTCAGTAGGCCTTTAATAATTTAGACAAGATAATAGAATGGAAAATGACACAATATGTTACTGCATATGTCAGCAGACTAATTAGGAGCTTTTGTTTGTTTACTTACTACTAAAAGACAAGTTGTCTTGTATGTTCACTATTCTATTTAAGGACAAACTTGCAATAAGAAACATATGTTTAATGTACCGTACATTTTTTTGTTAAAATAAAGCCAATAATGACATTTTTTTCTGGTCCCCCTTTATTTAGAAAAGTACCGAAAAGTATCGAAATAATTTTGGTACCGTTACCGGGACAACACTAGTGTGAACCTGCACAGAATGAGGAAGAAAGCACGGCATTTTACTGACACCATGATACAAAACTAAATAATAGCAACCACAATAATAAACACATGGTGAATATCCATGATCGTGTCAACAAAAACGGAGCATTGTTATTGTTTTAAAATCGACTTACTAAAGGCACAGAGAGTGGACTCAGGACTCTGGAGAGGACCATGGCGGTTTTGGATGAAGCCCCACCGATGATCAAGGGAACACCTGATAGGACACACAGTAATCATATCAAACCCTCTTATTTATTTGTTTTATTTTTTTATTATTATTAATCAGTCCAACAAAATAATACACAATAATACCATAATAATGCAATTAAAATCCCAGCAACATTCAGAATAACAATCAAAAGAGCAATTGAGAGGACACACAAACATGACACAAAACAATCCAAAAGTAGTCAGACAACAAGGAATAATATCAACAAAAGTATCGATATTGATAAAAAAAAACTTCCAACATAGCAGTGATTAGAAATCCCTCGTTGACATTATCATCATAGCCATTAAAAAATAAAATAAAAATTAAAAAATTAAAACCCCGCTATTTAAAAAAAAAATTGGCAGATGTCAGCACCTTTGGAATCTTCCGCGATGTCCTTGGGGTTGCAGCTGCTGCTGTCCCCGCTCACCAGTGAGAGGGCGGCCTGCGTGGCCCAGGGGTGCGAGGCGCAGCTATCGCGGATGTGGTAGCCCAGGTGGATGCCTGGCAACAAGGTGGGGTTCCGGTTGATTTCCTCCACGGCGAACACCATGGCGTAGATGTACTGCATTGGGAGATGCTCTAAACTGTAGCGAGGAAGACATAACCCTTGCTTATTATTTTGGTGTCGGCTGCACCACACTGACAGATGAGGATTGTCGATCTCATTCAATCGTGCAGGTTTTTGTTTGACTATAATTACACGGTGCATTCTTTGTAGCGTGGCTCGTCAGTGAAGTCGTTGTCCATGGCCGGAGGCGTGTAATGGACGTGAAAGAGACCACCGATGACAATCTCTCCATCCCGGAAAAGCCCCCGATTTCCGGGCGTTCCCCACCGAGGACAAGTCAGCGTGTGGACCGCCTGCAGACCCACCAGGAGCAGCAACAGGGACGAGGCGGGCCAGCGCCGAGTGGGGAACCAGGAAAGCCGAGACATGGGTGGAGTGTTCTATCAACAAAGACATCACGCGTTAGGATTAGCGCATTAATAAACAGTCATCACTGCACAAAATCATTAAATATCACAGGTGCGGATTATTTTTAACCCACATAATGCGCACTTGAGGAGCAAGTGAGTCGCATCGCCTCAGTGCCCGCCTCCTGCTCGTCCTCACCATGCTGCAGTATTTGTAAGTGTCTCAAACGGCCTTGGGCAAGAAGACGCCCAAGCAAATAATCTTCTTCCAATCGTGAAGCAAAACGCTTCCGTCAGAAGGCAAGACCAGTACGTGGTGTCGCATCTGTGTGATCATGTTTTGTTTAAGTTATGTTCTACTTGGTTTTGGACTCTTTTTAGTTCCTCCTTTTCATTCCCTTGTCTTGTTTCCATGGTTACCCATTAGTTTCACCTGTTCCACGTTTGGACTCATTGTGCACTCTTGTTTGTCACCATAGCAACCCATTAGTTTTCACCTGTCCTCACGACTCACGCACCTGTCTTTAATCATGTCTGTGTTATTTAAAGGCCTACTGAAATGAATTTTTTTTATTTAAACGGGGATAGCAGATCTATTCTATGTGTCATACTTGATCATTTCGCGATATTGCCATATTTTTGCTGAAAGGATTTAGTATAGAACAACGACGATAAAGATTGCAACTTTTGGTATCTGATTAAAAAAAGGCTTGCCCCTACCGGAAGTAGCGTGACGTAGTCAGTTGAACATATACGCTAAGTTCCCTATTGTTTACAATGATGGCCGCATGAAGTGAGAGAGATTCGGACCGAGAAAGCGACAATTTCCCCATTAATTTGAGCGAGGATGAAAGATTTGTGGATGAGTAAAGTGCAAGTGAAGGACTAGTGGGGAGTTGAAGCTATTCAGATAGGGAAGATGCTGTGAGAGCCGGGGGTGACCTGATATTCAGCTGGGAATGACTACAACAGTAAATAAACACAAGACATATATATACTCTATTAGCCACAACACAACCAGGCTTATATTTAACATGCCACAAATTAATCCTGCATAAAAACACCTGCGTGTTTGTTACGCTAGCTCCTAGCTCCTCTGCTAGCTCCTAGCTCCATAGAACACGCCAATACAATTCAAACACCTGATCAACACACACAATCACTCAGCCCAAAAGACCGTTCACCTAACCCAAGGTTCATAAAGCTTATATATTTTTAAAAAGTTACGTACATACGCAAAAAAAAGTTGCGCACATACGGTCAAGCGATCAAATGTTTAGAAGCCAAAGCTGCATACTCACAGTAGCACGTCTGCGTCTTTGTCATCCAAATCAAAGTAATCCTGGTAAGAGTCTGTGTTGTCCCAGTTCTCTACAGGCGTCTGTGTATCGAAGTCAAAAGTCCTCCTGGTTAGAGTCTCTGTTATCCGAGTTCTTCCATCTTGACTGCATCTTTCGGGAATGTAAACAAAGAAGCGCCGGCTGTGTACTGTTGTTGCTGACTACGTTCGAAAAATACGTCCATTTCGCACCGACAACTTTCTTCTTTGCTTGCTCAGCTTCTTTCTCCATAATGCAATGAACATGATTGCAACAGATTCACGAACACAGATGTCCAGAATACTGTGGAATTATGAAATGAAAACAGAGCTTTTTCGTATTGGCTTCAATGTGGAAGGCATACCCGTGTTCCCCGGGCTACGTCACGCGCATACGTCATCCTCAGAGGCGTTTCGAACCGGAAGTTTAGCGGCAAATTTAAAATGTCACTTTATAAGTTAACCCGGCCGTATTGGCATGTGTTATAATGTTAAGATTTCATCATTGATATATAAACTATCAGACTGCATGGTCGGTAGTAGTGGCTTTCAGTAGGCCTTTAATGTTTCAACTGAGACAATTCTTTTTTTTTTTGCAAATAATCATTAACTTGGAATTTATTGGCAGCAACACATTGCAAAAAAGTTGGCACAGGGGCAGTTTTACCACTGTGTTACATGGCCTTTCCTTTTAACAACACTCAGTAAACGTTTGGGAACTGAGGAGACCAATTTTTGAAGCTTTTCAGGTGGAATTCTTTCCCATTCTTGCTTGATGTACAGCTTAAAGACCTACTGAAATGAAATTGTTTTATTTAAATGGGGATAGCAGATCCATTCTATGTGTCATACTTGATCATTTCGCGATATTACCATATTTTTGCTGAAAGGATTTAGTATAGAACGACGACGATAAAGTTCGCAACTTTTGGTCGCTGAAGCCGGAAGTAGCGTGACGTCACAGGAGGAAGGATTCCTCACAATTCCCCGTTGTTTACAATGGAGCGAGAGAGATTCGGACCGAGAAAGCGACGATTACCCCATTAATTTGAGCGAGGATGAAAGATTCGTGGATGAGGAACGTTAGAGTGAAGGACTAGAGAGGCAGTGCAGGGTGTATCTTTTTTCGCTCTGACCGTAACTTAGGTACAAGGTCTCATTGGATTCCACACACTCTCCTTTTTCTATTGTGGATCACGGATTTGTATTTTAAACCACCTCGGATACTATATCCTCTTGAAAATGAGAGTCGAGAACGCGAAATGGACATTCACAGTGACTTTTATCTCCACGACAATACATCAGTGACGCACTTTAGCTACGGAGCTAACGTGATAGCATCGGGCTCAAATGCAGATAGAAACAAAATGTTTAAAAACCCTGACTGGAAGATAGACAGAAGATCAAGAATACTATTAAACCATGAACATGTAAATACACGGTTAATAATTTCCAGCTTGGCGAAGCTTAACAATTGAAGCTAACTAACTTAGCTACGGAGCTAACGTGATAGCATAGCAAATCCTGTATGTACCTTTCAGCATTAATGGTGCCTTCACAGAAGTTACCCATGCCTTGGGCACTAATACACCCCCATACCATCACAGATGCTGGCTTTTGAACTTTGCGCCTATAACCGGATGGTTCTTTTCCTCTTTGGTCTGAAGGACACAACGTCCACAGTTTCCAAAAACAATTTGAAATGTGGACTCGTCAGACCACAGAACACTTTTCCACTTTACATCAGTCCATCTTAGATGAGCTCAGACCCAGCGAAGCCGGCAGCGTTTCTGGGTGTTGTTGATAAATGGCTTTCGCTTTTCATAGTAGAGTCTTAACTTGCACTTAGAGATGTAGCGACCAACTGTAGTTACTAACAGTGGTTTTCTGAAGTGTTCCTGAGCCCATGTGGTGATATCCTTTACACACTGAAGTTGCTTATTGATGCAGTACCACCTGAGGGATCGAAGGTCCGTAATATCATCGCTTACATGCAGTGATTTCTCCAGATTCTCTGAACCTTTTGATGATATTACGGACCGTAGATGGTGAAATCCCTAAACTCCTTGCAATAGTTCGTTGAGAAATGTTGTTCTTAAACTGTTCGACAGATTTGTCAGGCATGTGTTCACAAAGTGGTGACCCTCGCCCCATCCTTGTTTGTGAATGACTGAGCATTTCATGCAAGCTGCTTTTATACCCATTAATGGCAACCACCTGTTCCCAATTAACCTGCTCACCTGTGGGATGTTCCAAATGAGTGTTTGATGAGCATTCCTCAACTTTCTCAGTCCTTTTTGCCACTTGTGCCAGCTTTTTTGAAACACGTCGCAGGCATCCAATTCCAAATGAGCTAATATTTGCAAAAAAAAACAAAGTTTTCCAGTTTGAACGTTATCTTGTCTTTGCAGTCTATTCAATTAAATATATGTAGAAAAGGATTAGCAAATCATTGTATTCTGTTTTTATTTACCATTTACACATTTTGCCAACTTCACTGGTTTTGGGTATTGCACAATCACATGAACATGTACAAACCCCGTTTCCATATGAGTTGGGAAATTGTTTTAGATGTAAATATAAACGGAATACAATGATTTGTGTCACACCTGGGTGAAGTCTGGTCTGGGTTTTGTCTGGTTTCATGTTTTGTCATTTCCTGTTTTATTTTGAAATGCTGACTCTCCCTCTCGTTTCAGGTCACTTGCTCTTCTTCCTGTTTCACTGGTCTGACGTCTTTCCTGATTGCCTGATTGCGCCCACCTGTGTCACCTTCCCTCATGTGTATAAATGTCTCATCCTCCTTCTGTCCTGTGCCAGTGTTTTGTATCTTTTGTGCGAACCTCCAGCGTCCATGTCCACAGCCATTGCCACGTTCTTTGTACCCTTTTTGTCAGGTAAGATTAGTTGTTTAGAATTGCCTCCCTTGGAGCACCTTTTTGTTGTTGTTTTTTTTTTTGCATATTGTTCTCTTTGCAACTTTTTTCCCTCCGCAGCTGGAGCGTTTTGAGTTCATTGAGATTTTGTTAGTTTAGAGATTAGGTAAGATCGGCTTTTGGTAGCCTGTTAAGTTTCATCCCCTTTTTGACCCTTTCCCTTGTTTGGAATAAATATTTGTTGTCAAATTCCTGCATCTGTGTCCTGTTCCGGTCGTGACAATTTGCAAATCATTTTCAACCCATATTCAGTTGAATATGCTACAAAGACAACATATTTGATAAACTTTTTTTTTTTTTTTTTGCAAATAATCATTAACTTTAGAATTTGATGCCAGCAACACGTGACAAAGAAGTTGGGAAAGGTGGCAATAAATACTGATAAAGTTGAGGAATGCTCATCAAACACTTATTTGGAACATCCCACAGGTGAACAGGCAAATTGGGAACAGGTGGGTGCCATGATTGGGTATAAAAGTAGATTCCATAAAATACTCAGTCATTCACAAACAAGGATGAGGCGAGGGTCACCACGTTGTCAACAAATGCGTGAGCAAATTGTTGAAAAGTTTAAGAAAAACCTTTCTCAACCAACTATTGCAAGGAATTTAGGGATTTCACCATCTACGCTCCGTAATATCATCAAAGGGTTCAGAGAATCTGGAGAAATCACTGCACGTAAGCAGCTAAGCCCGTGACCTTTGATGCCTCAGGCTGTACTGCATCAACAAGCGACATCAGTGTGTAAAGGATATCACCACATGGGCTCAGGAACACTTCAGAAACCCACTGTCAGTAACTACAGTTGGTCGCTACATCTGTAAGTGCAAGTTAAAACTCTCCTATGCAAGGCGAAAACCGTTTATCAACAACACCCAGAAACGTCGTTGGCTTCGCTGGGCCTGAGCTCATCTAAGATGGACTGATACAAAGTGGAAAAGTGTTCCGACGAGTCCACATTTCAAATTGTTTTTGGAAACTGTGGACGTCGTGTCCTCCGGACCAAAGAGGAAAAGAACCATCCGGATTGTTATAGGCGCAAAGTTGAAAAGCCAGCATCTGTGATGGTATGGGGGTGTATTAGTGCCCAAGACATGGGTAACTTACACATCTGTGAAGGCGCCATTAATGCTGAAAGGTACATACAGGTTTTGGAGCAACATATGTCGCCATCCAAGCAACGTTACCTGGACGCCCCTGCTTATTTCAGCAAGACAATGCCAAGCCACGTGTTACATCAACGTGGCTTCATAGTAAAAGAGTGCGGGTACTAGACTGGCCTGTCTGTAGTCCAGACCTGTCCCCCATTGAAAATGTGTGGCGCATTATGAAGCTTAAAGGCCTACTGAAAGCCACTACTACCGACCACGCAGTCTGATAGTTTATATATCAATGATGAAATCTTAACATTGCAACACATGCCAATACGGCCGGGTTAACTTATAAAGTTTGTGTTTTTAGCATAGCTATGTGAGGTCCCGTTGCTAAGTTAGCTTCAATGGTGTCGTTAGCAACAGCATTGTTAAGCTTCGCCAGGCTGGAAAGCATTAACTGTGTATTTACATGTCCATGGTTTAGAAGTATTGTTGATTTTCTGTCTATCCTTCCAGTCAGGGGTTTATTTCTTTTGTTTCTATCTGCAGTTAAGCCCGATGCTATCACGTTAGCTCCGTAGCTAAAGTGCTTCGCCGATGTATTGTCGTGGAGATAAAAGTCACTGTGAATGTCCATTTCGTGTTCTCGACTCTCATTTTCAAGAGGATATAGTATCCGAGGTGGTTTAAAATACAAATCCGTGATCCACAATAGAAAAGGAAAAAGTGTGGAATCCAATTAGCCCTTGTACCTAAGTTACGGTCAGAGCGAAAAAAGATACGTCCTGCACTGCACTCTAGTCCTTCACTCTCACGTTCCTCATCCACAAATCTTTCATTCTCGCTCAAATTAATGGGGTAAACGTCGCTTTCTCGGTCCGAATCGCTCCCGCTGCTGGTGTAAACAATGGGGAAATATGAGGAGCCTTTCAACCTGCGACGTCACGCTACTTCCGGTACAGGCAAGGCTTTTTTTATCAGCGACCAAAAGTTGCGAACTTTATCGTCGATGTTCTCTACTAAATCCTTTCAGCAAAAATATGGCAATATCGCGAAATGATCAAGTATGACACATAGAATGGATTTGCTATCCCCGTTTAAATAAAAAAAATTCATTTCAAGATAGGAACTATTTTGTTTCCATTGGTGACTTTGTATCAGAACCAACCAACGTAACGTGTGGAGTCCCCCAAGGTTCAATCTTGGGGCCGACTTTATTTAACATCTATATGCTCCCACTAGGACAAATCATGCAAAAAAATAACATTGACCATCATTGCTATGCCGATGACACCCAAATCTATGTAGCGCTATCACCAAATGACTATCGCCCCATAGATCTTCTGTGCCAGTGCATTGAGCAAGTCAAACACTGGATGTGCCAACATTTCCTACAACTAAATGAAAAACTGAGATAATTGTTTTTGGTGCTAAAAAAGACAAGTTTAAAGTCATCCAACACCTTCAATTACTGTCCCTGAAAACCTCAAATAAAGCCAGAAATCTTGGAGTTATTTTAGATTCTGATTTACATTTCGACAGTCACATCAAATCAGTAACAAAATCGGCCTACTATCACCTCAAAAATGTAACAAGATTAGAGGGCTCATGTCAGCTCAAGACTTTGAAAAACTTGTACATGCCTTTATTACCAGTAGGCTAGACTATTGTAATGGTCTCCTTGCAGGTCTTCCCAAAAAAAACTGTCAGGCAGCTGCAGCTTGTTCAGAACGCTGCTGCTAGAGTTCTAACAAAGACCAAAAAATGTGAGCCCATTACACCAATTCTTAAATCCTTACATTGGCTCCCTGTACATCAGAGAATTGATTTCAAAATCCTCCTGCTCACATATAAATCACTACATGGTCTAGGGCCCAAGTATATCACTGATATGCTCCCACTATATAAGCTCTATAGATCACTAAGATCTTCTGAGACCAATCTGTTAGCGGTTCCCAGAGTAAACTCAAATCAAGGGAGAGCATCATTCAGTCACTATGCAACAAATACCTGTAATAAACTTCCTGAAGATGTCAGACTCTCCCCAACTCTGACTACTTTTAAAACTAGACTGAAGACTTTTATGTTCACCTTAGCTTTCAGCTAAATCTTTTAATCGTCTAACTTTTAACGTCCGCACTGTTTTTATTTTTATTGCCTGCATTTTAATTTTGCTTTTATTTTCTTTCATTTTACTTTGTTGTCTGTGAAGCACTTTGAGTCTGCCTTGTGTATGAAAAGCGCTATACAAATAAAGTTGCCTTGCCTTGCCTTCAGTAGGCCTTTAAAATACGGAGACCCCCGGATTGTTGAACAACTTAAGCTGTACATCAAGCAAGAATGGAAAAGAATTCCACCTGAGAAGCTTCAAAAATGTGTCTCCTCAGTTCCCAAACGTTTACTGAGTGTTGTTAAAAGGAAAGGCCATGTAACACAGTGGTGATAACATGCCCTTTCCCAACTACTTGTGTACTTTGGCACGTGTTGCAGCCATGAAATTCTAAGTTAATTATTATTTGCAAAAAAAAAAATAAAGTTAATGAGTTTGAACATCAAATATCTTGTCTTTGTAGTGCAGGGGTCACCAACCTTTTTGAAAGCAAGAGCTACTTCTTGGGTACTGATTAATGCGAAGGGCTACCAGTTTGATACACACTTAAATAAATTGCCAGAAATAGCCAATTTGCTCAATTTACCTTTAACTCTATGTTATTATTAATAATTAATGATATTTACACTTAATTGAACGGTTTAAAAGAGGAGAAAACACGAACAAAATGACAATTAAATTTTGAAACATAGTTTATCTTCAATTTCGACTCTTTTAAAATTCAAAATTCAACCGAAAAAAAAGAAGAGAAAAACTTAAAAAAAGAATTTATGGAACATCATTAGTAATTTTTCCTAATTAAGACAATTTTAGAATTTTGATTAAATAGGTTAAAATCCAATCTACACTTTGTTAGAATATATAACAAATTGGACCAAGCTATATTTCTAACAAAGAAAAATCATTATTTCTTCTAGATTTTCCAGAACAAAAATTTTAAAAGAAATTCAAAAGACTTTGAAATAAGATTTAAATTTGATTCTACAGATTTTCTAGATTTGCCAGAATAATTTTTTTGAATTTTAATCATAATAAGTTTGAAGAAATATTTCACAAATGTTCTTCGTCGAAAAAACAGAAGCTAAAATTAAGAATTAAATTAAAATGTATTTATTATTCTTTACAATAAAAAAATACATTTACTTGAACATTGATTTAAATTGTCAGGAAAGAAGAGGAAGGAATTTAAAAGGTAAAAAGGTATATGTGTTTAAAAATCCTAAAATCATTTTTAAGGTTGTATTTTTTCTCTAAAATTGTCTTTCTGAAAGTTATAAGAAGCAAAGTAAAAAAATTAATGAATTTATTTAAACAAGTGAAGACCAAGTCTTTAAAATATTTTCTTGGATTTTCAAATTCTATTTGAGTTTTGTCTCTCTTAGAATTAAAAATGTCGGGCAAAGCGAGACCAGCTTGCTAGTAAATAAATACAATTTAAAAGCAAGCTCACTGGTAAGTGCTGCTATTTGAGCTATTTTTAGAACAGGCCGGCGGGCTACTCATCTGGTCCTTACGGGCTACCTGGTGCCCGCGGGCACCGCGTTGGTGACCCCTGTTGTAGTGCATTCAATTGAATATGGGTTGAAAAGGATTTGCAAATCATTGTATTCCGCTTATATTTACATCCAACACAATTTCCCAACTCATATGGAAACGGGGTTTGTAAGTATTAAAAGGAGAGTGTCTCCATGCAAGGAAGGTTATTCTCTGTGTTGCATGTTTTCCTCATGCTTGCATGTATTTTAGTCTCCTCCCACAGAACAAAAACATCCATGTTAGGTTAACTAGAGTCTCTAAATCAGGGGTGTCAAACTCATTTTCTCATTGACATTTTTATTTTCACAAATTAATTTACATTATGCATGCGGGTAATAATTTGTGATTAATCATGATTAATCGAAATTTGATTATTAGATTTTTTTAATTAAAAAATGGTATTAACAAAATTACTGAATCTACACAGGGGGAACTTTATTTACCCGGGTAAATCGGAAAGTTCCTGTAAAAGTTCCTGCAGTGGACACGTTGGGCCAAAACTAGGACCTGGGGTATTACAAAAGGAACTTCAAGAGGTGAAGTGGTTTTCACTTCACAGGTGTGCTTGAAGCTCATCGAGAGAATGCCAAAAGTGTGCAAAACAGTAATCAGACCAAAGGGTGGCTATTTTGAAGAAACTAGAATACAAAACATGTTTTCAGTTATTTCACCTTTTTTTGTTAAGTACATAACTCCACATGTGTTCATTCATAGTTTGATGCCTTCAGTGACAATCTACAATGTAAATAGTCATGAAAATAAAATAAAAAAACATTGAATGAGAAGGTGTGTCCAAACTTTTGGCCTGTAATGTATATGCTAAATATGCTTTAATAAAGCAAAATTAGTGTTATTGATGCTTGTTTGGAATCTTGCCCTGAAAAATGTATGTTTTCACCAAAGCCCGCTAAAACCACCCCCACCAACACACCCGCCCCCTACCTGGGCCCTCCCTCTCCAACTCCGCCCCTCCCCCATCACCTGGCTGACGAACAATGGGCCTCTCTTCCTCTCCCCCAAGACTCTCCTTCCATTATCTTCAGTGTTGCCAAGTCCACTTATTACAGGCGACTTTAAATTGTTTTAATTATTTTTTTTTTTACAAAATCGCAGTCAAATCTATCCACTTAGATTCTGGCAATCTTTGTCCAAATGTGACTTTTTACCGTGGGAACGTTTTGTTTTTTTATCAATCAATCAATCAATGTTTATTTATGTAGCCCTAAATTACAAGTGTCTCAAAGGGCTGCACAAGCCACAACGACACCCTTGGTTCAGATCCCACATCAGGGCAAGGAAAAACTCAACCCAGTGGGATGACAATGAGAAACCTTGGAGAGGACCGCAGACCGAAGATCAACGATTTTACTATTACTTCTACTCTCAGGAGACACTGAACTAAACCCTGGACCAGTAACCACCCGGTTAATGTTGTCTCGCCTGGCAAAGCCTACCGTTGTCGTTGCTAACGACGCCAAGGAAGTCAGCTTAGCTGCGGGACCTCGTCGGAGCTATGCTAAAAACATTAGCTCTCCACCTCCGCCAGCCCTCACTTGCTCATCACCACCCGAGCTCACCTGCATTCCAGCGGTCGGCGGCACGACGGAGGACTTCACCCCGATCATCGGTGCGGTCGGCGGCCCGGAGGCGGAGGATGACAGCCCAGACACTGGTGAGGACAGTGCCTCGGCGGCGAAATGGCAGTAAAGACGGCAGAGCGGAAATCCTCGCAGCCTCCCCCCAATCCCTGATGGTCAACACCGCGGCGCCTGGACCCCCCGCGGCCTACACAGGATTCAGGGGATTCTTTGTCCAACCCTGGTCATTGTTCTCAGCCTCACCAAAGACCGCTAAAACCACCCCCACCAACACACCCGCCCCCCTACCTGGGCCCCCCCTCTCCAACTCCGCCCCTCCCCCATCACCTGGCTGACGAACAATGGGCCTCTCTCCCTCTCCCCCAAGACTCTCCTTCCAAACAGTTAATTGGACTGCACTTCAACTTAAACAACAACCAACATGGCCATCCCACCATTTTCTGGACAATACCTCTACCCAGCGGACTCTGATGTTCTCTTTGGTTCCAGTGGGCTACACATCATCCACCTTAATGTGAACAGCCTCTCTGGAACCAAACTCGACCAAATCAGAGAAATGTTCCACAACAACAAGGTACAAATCCTGTGTTTCTCTGAAACTAAATTAGCTGTGGTAGACAACGTGGAGAAAATGATAACTGGAGATCTGAACACAGATATTCAACGCAGAGATGCGCCTGTCTTCAAATCTTAAAGCAAGCTTTGTAATCTGCACGGTCTCACCCAGCTAATAACACTACCCACAAGGGTGTGTGATTCCACCCAATCAACCATATATCTCATTCTCACATCAGACCGGCCTAACATAAAAAATAGTGGGGTCATGATCTGTGGTCTTAGCGACCACTATCTAACCTTCTGCACCCGCAAAATAGCTAAACCCAAAGCCAACGGCTACATAGCAGCTCAATCTAGATCCCTTAAAACATACTCCAGTGATAATTTCAACCTAAAACTAGGTGAGTGGGACTGGTCCCCTGTGCTCACGAGCAACCTGATCGATGATTCTTGGGATCGCTTTAAAACAGCGTTCCTAGCGATACGAAATTATATGGCTCCAGTGAGAACAGTCAGGATCAAAGCCCGCTCTGAACCATGGATGAATCCGAACCTATAATAGACAGAGACAGAAAATAGTCCGAATACCAAAAGTGCAAAACCGAAGTAAATAAACAACCCAATAATAACCTCAAATCACGCTTTACAACACTCAAAAAGCAATGCAATAAATTAAGAAATAAGGCAAACAACCTGACTAAATCTTTGAAAAAAAATTGCATTAACGACAAAATAGAGGAAAACACAAATAAGTCACGTGAGCTCTGGAAAATCCTCAACAACCAGCTTCCTGGCTGCAGCCAGAAACTTAAAACCAGACTCACCAACATCAGCATCAAGGAGGGCGACTCCCTCATTACAGACAAACTGGAGGTAGCAAGCAGACTTAACACCTTTTTCACCAGCTTAGCCACAACTCTAGTTAACAAGCTGTCCCACCATTCTGGTCGTTTCGGTGTAGAACACATTAAAGCCTACTACAGAAAGCTAGGAGTATTCAACAACGATTTCAAATTAGAAATGGTCTCAGCTGACGAGGTGCTTAAAAAATTGAGCGCGCTCCACCTAAACAAGGCCACCGGCCTTGACAATATCCCCTCAAGATTCCTCAGGGACTATGCCACCACCATTACCCCAATCATCACACACATAATAAACCTCTCAATTGCACAAGGCCAAGTACCAAAAGATTTCAAGATAGCAAGAGTAACTCCCCTTTTTAAAAAAAGAAGAAAATTAGAACCTGGTAACTACCGACCTGTTTCTATTCTCAGTTCCATTTCGAAAGTAATAGTTTATGAACAGGTCGATAGATACCTTGCCACTAAAAAACTCATTTACAAATTCCAATCCGGCTTCAGAACTAACCACTCCACTGACACATGCCTTCTCTATCTGACCGACCACATCAAACATGAGGTGGACGCGGGCAAATACTGCGGCATGGTCATGCTGGACCTTCAGAAGGCCTTTGACACCGTTAACCACGCTATACTGTTGGATAAGCTCAGAGCAATCGGATTTGATAAAACCTCATGGAGCTGGATGCAATCTTACTTGGAGGGGAGGGAGCAGGTGGTAGAGGTGAACGGCACCGTGTCCCCCCACCTCTCAGTAAGCTGTGGAGTCCCCCAAGGCAGTATATTGGGGCCTTTACTGTTCCTAATATACATAAACGACATGTCATCAGCATGCGACTGTGAATTGTTCCTGTGTGCGGATGACTCGGCCCTGCTGGTATCCGGCAAGGACAAGTCACAGGTGGAAAAAATCCTCAGTGCTGAACTCTGTAGAATTTGCACCTGGCTCGCTGACAACAAGCTATCCATACACTTGGGTAAAACGGAATCCATCCTATTTGGGTCCCAAATCAACCTTAAGAAAGTCAGTGACTTCACTATTAAAGTGGGTGACATTGTTATCACCAGGAAAGATGAGGTCACCTACCTAGGTTCCATTCTAGAGGCTAATCTTTCCTGTGATAAAATGGCAACCAAGGTAATCAAAAAGGTCAACCAACGAACAAGATTTCTCTACAGAATCTCCTCTCTGGTCAACAAAAGCACCATGAAGATTCTAGCGGGAACTCTCATTCAACCCTTTTTCGATTAAGCATGCACCTCCTGGTACCCTAGCACCTCCAAAACCCTCAAATCTAGACTCCAAACATCCCAGAACAAGCTAGTCAGGTTACTTCTAGACCTCCACCCCAGATCCCACCTCACTCCTACCCACTTCTCCAAAGTGGGCTGGCTCAGGGTGGAGGACAGAGTAAAACAACTTGCACTGAGCCTAGTCAATAAAATTTGCTACACCTCCCTGATACCAAAGTACATGTCAAACTACTTCCATAACGTAAATGACCGCCATAACCACAACACCAGGGGGAGCTCCACAAACCACGTTAAACCCAGATTCCGATCTAACAAAGGTCTTCTCCTTCTATGCCACATCAATATGGAATGCACTCCCAACAGGTGTAAAAGAAAGTGCATCTCTATCCTCCTTCAAAACCGCACTAAAAGACAACCTCCAGGCAACTTCAACCCTAGACTAACCCCCTCCCCCCACCACATCCCACCTCCCCGTATTGTAAATAATCAAATGTAAATAATCAAATGTATATACTTGTTCTTATGCTTTCTGAGCTCACTATGTTCACTGCTCGCTGTACATATCCTACCAAGTCAGACCTACACTGTTTCAATGTTCATTTCTCAGATGATATAATTGTTGATGACTGAAGTGCTGATATCAACCAAACCTGTTTTTGTCCTGTTCAGCTTCTCAGGCAAATCATATAGTTGATGTAGATGCCCATGTCAGCTGTACAAATTTACTTTACAAAAGAGAAGTGTGGGATCAGAATCAGAATCAGAATCAGAATCGTTTTATTGCTATTGTTTGAGAACGGGTTCACAAACTAGGAATTTTTCTTGGTGCAATCGTGCAACATAAAACACATATAACACATATTTGGTAATAACAAGAGCTGTAACTGAGCTATCAGATCTTGTTATAGACTTAGAAGGAATTCAAAGGAGGTACTGTTAGGAGTTATTGTTCATGTGCCTGATGGCCGAGGGGAGAAAACTGTTCAGGTGGCGGGAGGTGTGGGTCTGGATGGACCGTAGTCTCCTGCCTGAGGGGAGAGGGGAGAATAGTGTGTGTCCAGGGTGAGAAGAGTCAGCTGTGATCCGACCCACACGCCTCCTGGTCCTGGAGGAGAACAAGTCCTGGAGGGATGGGAGCTTGCAGCCAATCACCTTCTCAGCAGCACGTACGATGCGCTGCAGTCTATTCTTATCCTGGACTGTGGCGCCGGGGAACCACACTGTGATGGAGGAGGTCAGGATGGACTCGATGATGGCTGAGTAAAACTGCACCAGCATCTCGGTCGGCACCTTAAGTTTCCTCAGCTGCCGCAGGAAGTACATCCTCTGCTGGGCCTTCTTGATGAGGGAGCTGATGGTCGGCTCCCACTTGAGGTCCTGGGTGATGGTGGTGCCCAAGAAACGGAGGGAGTCCACAATGGAGAGACGGGGGTGGGAGAGTCAATCAGGGTGAGGGGGGATGGTGGGGCTGTGACTTTCCTCAAGTCCATGATCATCTCCACTGTTTTCTGGGCGTTCAGCTCCAGGTTGTTGAGGCTGCACCAGGACGCCAGCCGGTCCACCTCTCTCCTGTAGGCGGACTCATCGCCATCCGAGATGAGCCCGATGAGGGTGGTGTCATCCGCAAACTTGAGCAGTTTTACGGACTGGTTCTCTTGTTGCCGTATTTGTATTTGATTTTAATACATGTATTTATATTATCATCTGGTGCAGCCGGGCCGGAGCAGGAGGGGAAAGAAAGAGAAAAAAAAAGGAAGACAGAGGGGGAAATTGTGGGGACAAGAAGGGGATAAGACAGAGAGACAAAAACAACAACAGCAAACACAACAATAACAACAACAACAACAATAGAGCAACATCAGCAAATACGATATGTACACGTATGCTTTTATACCCAATCATGGCACCCACCTGAGTCTTGTTCACGAGTGAGGGAAGAGTGGATCGTGAGATCGACAGGCGGATCGGTGCGGCGTCTTCAGTAATGCGGACGCTGTATCGATCCGTTGTGGTGAAGAAGGAGCTGAGCCGGAAGGCAAAGCTCTCAATTTACCGGTCGATCTACGTTCCCATCCTCACCTATGGTCATGAGCTTTGGGTTATGACCGAAAGGACAAGATCACGGGTACAAGCGGCCGAAATGAGTTTCCTCCGCCGGGTGGCGGGGCTCTCCCTTAGAGATAGGGTGAGAAGCTCTGTCATCCGGGAGGAGCTCAAAGTAAAGCCGCTGCTCCTCCACATGGAGAGGAGCCAGATAAGGTGGTTCGGGCATCTGGTCAGGATGCCACCCGAACGCCTCCCTAGGGAGGTGTTTAGGGCACGTCCGACCGGTAGGAGGCCACGGGGAAGACCCAGGACACGTTGGGAAGACTATCTCTCCCAGCTGGCCCGGGAATGCCTCGGGATCCCCCGGGAAGAGCTGGACGAAGTGGCTGGGGAAGGGGAAGTCTGGGCTTCCCTGCTTAGGCTGCTGCCCCCTCGACCCGACCTCTGATAAGCGGAAGAAAATGGATGGATGGAGTTTTAACTTGCACTTACAGATGTAGCGACCAAGTTTCTCCAGATTCCCTGAAACTTTTGATGATATTACGGACCGTAGATGGTGAAATCCCTAAATTCCTTGCAATAGCTCAATGACAAATGTTGTTCTTAAACTGTTCAACAATTTGCTCACGCATTTCTTCACAAAGACCCTCGCCCCGTCCTTGTTTGTGAATGACTGAGCATTTCATGGAAGCTGCTTTTATACCCAATCATGGCACCCACCTGTTACCAATTAGCCTGTTCACCTGTGGGATGTTCCAAATAAGTGTTTGATGAGCATTCCTCAACTTTTCTAAGTCTTTTTTGCCACCTGTGCCAGCTTTTTTGAAATACGTTGCAGGCATCAAATTCCAAATGAGCTAATATTTGCAAAAAAGAACAAAGTTTTCCAGTTCGAACGTTAAGTATCTTGTCTTGGCAGTCCATTCAACTGAATATAGGTTGAAAAGGATTTGCAAATCATTGTATTCTGTTTTTATGTACGATTTACACAACGTGACAACTTCACTGGTTTTGGGGTTTGTAATTGAATCCAACTGGTGTGTTTTTGTCAGGAACACAGCTTTTTTATCCCATCACCTTCTCCATTGTCCCACAAATAGGTCTTACACATAGTCTCTACTAGGTTTTAAGGGTTATTTATTGACAGTATGTTATGTATGCCATAAAAGTCTGCCAGCCATACAAGGAAGACAAAGATGAGAGAAAAAAAAAAGCTACATTTTCATGGTATGATGTTGCCATCTAGTGGTAGTACTGCATAAAGCACAAGCACAAATAAGACACTATCTACCCATCAGGTATTTCCTGCTGTTTTTCTGAGGTCTAAGAACAATGATGAAACATTTTGGTGCGAAAATACAGAAGAGTAAACCGTAGCTGGAGGCGAGGATGGCGAACACTTCCACCGCCACCACGTACTTCCCCGGCGAGCTGACGTAGGCGGGAACAAACGCCACCCAGACGGCGCAGAAGATGAGCATGCTGAAGGTGATCAGCTTGGCCTCGTTGAAGTTGTCCGGAAGTTTCCTGGCGAGGAAGGCCAGGAGGAGGCAGGTGCAAGCCAGCAGACCGATGTAGCCCAGAACCAGGGAGAATCCCACCACAGAGTCCATGGCACACTTGAGGGTGACCTTCGCCCCCAAGATACCCACATCATAGCCAGGAAGTGGCGGGCTGAGGGATAACCATATGGCACAGATGGTCACCTAAATGATATTGAAATAGTTATTGTAAGACATCATAGGACATCTAATCCATGAATCATCCCCACCTGTATACAAGTAAACAAGCCGATACTTCCTCTCTGTTGCCAAGGACTGAACCACTTGATGAAGTTTTTGGAACTGGACTGAGCAGAGCGGAAAGCCGCCAGGACCACCACGGTCTTAACGAGGAGGCAGGACAGGCAAAGTACAAAACTGATGCCGAAGGCGGCCTGCTGGAAGCGACAAGCCCAGGCTGAGGGACGCCCGATGAAGAGCAGCGAGCACAGGAAGCAGAGTTTGAGCGACACTAGAAGGAAGAAGCTCAGTTCGGAATTATTGGCTCGGACCTGGAAGAGAAAAACAGAATAAAAAAATGGATAAGGGATGTGGACATATACAATGTACACTGTTTAATAGGGCAGGGCGATATGGACTAAAGTGTTCAGTGTGGGCGGTATAGCTCGGTTGGTAGAATGGCCGTGCCAGCAAATTGAGGGATCCAGGTTCGATCCCCGCTTCCGCCATCCCAGTCACTGCCGTTGTGTCCTTGGGCAAGACACTTTACCCACCTGCTCCCAGTGCCACCCACACTGGTTTAAATGTAACGTACATGTTGGGTTTTACTATGTAAAAGCGCTTTGAGTCACTAGAGAAAAAGCGCTATATAAATATAATTCCCTTCACTAAAAAGTATATCTCGATATGTTTTTACTCTACTCAGTGGCCTAGTGGTTAGAGTGTCCGCCCTGAGATCGGTAACCCCGGCCGGGTCATACCAAAGACTATAAAAATGGGACCCATTACCTCCCTGCTTGGCACTCAGCATCAAGGGTTGGAATTGGGGGTTAAATCACCAAAAATGATTCCCGGGCGCGGCTACGCTGCTGCCCACTGCTCCCCTCACCTCCCAGGGGGTGATCAAGGGGATGGGTCAAATGCAGAGGACAAATTTCACCACACCTAGTGTGTGTGTGTGACAATCATTGGTACTTTAACTTGAACTTAAACTCAATATTCAATATATACAGTACAGGCCAAAAGTTTGGACACACCTTCTCATCCAACGGGTGTTCTTTATTTTCATGACTATTTACATTGTAGATTGTCACTGAAGGCATCAACACTATGAATGAACACATGTGGAGTTATGTACTTAACAAAAAAAGGTGAAATAACTGAAAACATGTTTTGGTAACACTTTAGTATGGGGAACACATGGTCACCATTAATTAACATGCAAATTAGTAACATATTGGCTCTTAATTAGTCATTATTAAGTACTTATTAATGCTTTATTCTATTATACAACCAGTAAGCCATTAACTAAGAGTCTTCCCTCAATAACCTCAGAATTATTGCTTATTAGTAACCCTAACCCTAAGCCTAACCCTAGTGTCCAAATAACACTATAATAACACTAAGTCTTTGTTACTTTAATAAGCAACTAATTAATGGTGAACATGTTCTCCATACTAAAGTGTTACCCATGTTTTATATTCTAGTTTCTTCAAAATAGCCAGCTTTTGCTTTGATTACTGCTTTGCACACTCCTGGCATTCTCTCGATGAGCTTCATTCCAAAATGCGGACGTTATTATCACTACTGTCTGATTCCAATCAGTGCAAGTCATCAGAATCGGGTAATACACCAACTTATATTCTTGTCTCCATGAAAGAAAGGTGTGTTAAACATGCTTATATTATCATTAAACACATCTAACTTGTTAACAAAAATGTCTCTTTCATAAATAAATAAATACAAATTATATATATATATATATATATATGAATGAGGTAGAAACCTTCGACTTGGTCAAATGATAAGTAGCTCGCCTGCAAGTGTGGGCACCCCTGCTCTTTAGGATAACACGGGGGTCTGCAACCTGCGGCTTTGGAGCCACATTTGGCTCTTTAGCGCCGCCCTAGTGGCTCCCTGGAGCTTTGTCAAAAATGTATGAAAATAGAAAAATATCGGGGAAAAATATATATATTTTCGTTTTAATATGGTTTCTGTAGGAGGACAACATGACACAAACCTCCCTAATTGTTAGAAATCCCACTGTTTATATTAAACATGATTCTCTGATGACAGTATCCTACTCATTTTGGCGGTCCTTGAACTCACCGTAGTTTGTTTACATGTATAACTTTCTTCACCGATGCCAGAGAAAGACGTGTTTTATGCCACTCATTCTTTGTCTCATTTTGTCCACCAATCTTTGGTGCATTCCACAAAGGTGAGCTTTGTTGATGTTATTGGCTTGTGTGGAGTGCTTATCAGACATATTTGGTCTGTGCTTGGCCGCAAAGCTAATCGATGCTAATATGCTATTTATGCTAGCTGTATGTACATATTGCATCATTATGCCTCGTTTGTTAGGGATATTTGAGCTCATTTAATTTCCTTTACTTATGTCCTTTGTGTATTTAATGCATGTTTCATGACACATTATCTGTATGTAATATTGGCTGCATTTCTGATAGTTGTTTGTGTGCCATGTTGTTCCAGACCACAGCAAACATTACCCAGCTTGCATAGATTGTTATAAATCCTTTAGAGGCGGTCATTTCCTTTAACTTGGACACACACATCTATACCTTTGGTCATTCTGTAATTTAGAGAAACCTGCGTTTTACTACTGTTTTCCAATGTTGTAAAAAGGGGTAGAATAAATATTACATTTCAACATTTCTGTCAACAAAGATTTGTGTCAGCCTGCCACACATGTCTACACTAAGCCGGATAACCCCTTAAACAAATAATTATTTAGCCTAAGCCTCGTTTCAGCCACACTAAATCATCGTTTAAGGTGCCCCTCGTCGGACAATTTTTTACACTCCTGGCATTCTCCCGATGAGCTTCATTCCAAAATGCGGACGTTATCATCCCTACTGTCTGATTCCAATCAATGCAAGTCATCAGAATCGGGTAATACACCAACTTATATTCTTGTCTCCATGAAAGAAAGGTGTGTTAAACATGCTTGTATTATCATTAAAGGCCTACTGAAAGCCACTACTACCGACCACGCAGTCTGATAGTTTATATATCAATGATGAAATCTTAACATTGCAACACATGCCAATACGGCCGCGTTAACTTATAAAGTGCAATTTTAAATTTCCCGCTAAACTTCCGGTTCGAAACGCCTCTGAGGGTTGACGTATGCGCGTGACGTCAATCATTGAAACGGAAGTATTCGGACACCATTGAAGTCAATACGAAATAGCTCTGTTTTCATCTCATTATTCCACAGTATTCTGGACATCTGTGTTGGTGAATCTGTTGCAATTTGTTCATTGCATTATGGAGAAAGAAGCTGAGCAAGCAAAGAAGAAAGTTGTCGGTGCGAAGTGTCTATTTTGCGAGGGAAGTCAGCAACAACACATACACAGCCGGCGCTTCTTTGTTTACATTCCCGAAAGATGCAGTCAAGATGGAAGAACTCGGACAACAGAGACTCTTACCAGGAGGACTTTGATTTGGATACACAGTTGCGATAACGTGAGTACACAGCTGCGCTTCCAAACATTTGATCGGTTGCTATAACTAGCTCGAGCTAGTAGCTAGGAGCTAGGAGCTAGCATTAGGATTAATTTGTGGCATATTAAATATAAGCCTGGTTGTGTTGTGGCTAATAGAGTATATATATGTCTTGTGTTTATTTATTGTTGTAGTCATTCCCAGCTGAATATCAGGTCCCACCCGCGCGCTTCCAAACATTTGATTGCTTGCCCGTACGTGCGTGTCATGTACGTAACTTTGATTAAATATATAAGCTTTATGAACCTTGGGTTAGGTGAACGGTTGTTTGGGCTGAGTGAGTGTGTGTGTTATGCAGGTGTTTGAATTGTATTGGCGGGTTATATATACGGGATCCCGTCCATATTACCCGCTTGAGCTATAACTAGCTTGAGCTAGTAGCTAGGAGCTAGGAGCTAGGAGCTAGCATAACAAACACCTAGGTGTTTTTATGCGGGATTAATTTGTGGCATATTAAATATAAGCCTGGTTGTGTTGTGGCTAATAGAGTATATATATGTCTTGTGTTTATTTACTGTTGTAGTCATTCCCAGCTGAATATCAGGTCCCACCCGCGCGCTTCCAAACATTTGATTGCTTGCCAGTACGTGCGTGTCATGTACGTAACTTTGATTAAATATATAAGCTTTATGAACCTTGGGTTAGGTGAACGGTTGTTTGGGCTGAGTGAGTGTGTGTGTTATGCAGGTGTTTGAATTGTATTGGCGGGTTATATATACAGGATCCCGTCCATATTACCCGCTCGAGCTATAACTAGCTCGAGCTAGTAGCTAGGAGCTAGCATAACAAACACCTAGGTGTTTTTATGCGGGATTAATTTGTGGCATATTAAATATAAGCCTGGTTGTGTTGTGGCTAATAGAGTATATATATGTCTTGTGTTTATTTACTGTTGTAGTCATTTCCAGCTGAATATCAGGTCACCCCCGGCTCTCACAGCATCTTCCACTCCCCACTAGTCCTTCACTTGCACTTTCCTCATTTAAAAATATTTCATCCTCGCTCAAATTAATGGGGAAAACGTCGCTTTCTCGGTCCGAATCTCTCTCACTTCATGCGGCCATCATTGTAAACAATAGGGAACTTTGCGTATATGTTCAACTGACTACGTCACGCTACTTCCGGTAGGGGCAAGCCTTTTTTTATCAGATACCAAAAGTTGCGATCTTTATCGTCGTTGTTCTATACTAAATCCTTTCAGCAAAAATATGGCAATATCGCAGAATGATCAAGTATGACACATAGAATAGATCTGCTATCCCCGTTTAAATAAAAAAAATTCATTTCAGTAGGCCTTTAAACACCTTTAACTTGTTAACAAAAACGTCTCTTTCATAAATAAATAAATACAAATTATATATATATATAGTTCTATATCGTCTATTTCTTGAATGTTCGCCTCTTAGCTTTGTATGGACTCATTGATCGTTTACAAACTGAGTTCGAGAGGAAGTGACGCCAGAAAGACCGCGCCCCACACAGGAAGTGACTTTAGGAAAAATGGAGGCGAGTCATCCATACATGCCCGTGTGGAAATCACACATGAATGCAAACGCACGATTGCAGCTATTGCGGATACAACACATCTCAGACGGCAACATAGCAACGTTGAGCGACGGTTTTGGATAAGGCCTGGAAGAACGGCAGCCTGGTGGGATATGTTGGTCACCGAGTGTGTTGTGTCAGAGTGTGCAAGAGAACTTTCAAATGTCCAGGTCAGCTGTGATTCTACTTAGTGAAAAACTCTGTCCATTTGTCGAAGGAGAGACAACGACAATGCGGGCTCCCGTGGACAAGGAAAGACTACGAAAAAAATCGAATGCATTTGGACTGGCAAAGCATTACTAGTTATTGTCCGCGATGTATGTCGAGCGATTACTCAACGTCTTGTTTTGTACTCCATAACAATTGTGAAGCCACGAAGTGGTCGTGGCTGTCAAGTACGACCGCCAATTTCAGCCTACAAGCACAGTGTCCTGTTGTTGGTTGTTGTAAAATGTTCTTTATCACAGTTTACTTCCACACGTCCATTAAAGGCCTACTGAAAGCCACTACTACCGACCACGCAGTCTGATAGTTTATCAATGATGAAATCTTAACATTGCAACACATGCCAATACAGCCGGGTTAGATTACTAAAGTGCAATTTTAAATTTCGCGCGAAATATCCTGCTGAAAACGTCTCGGCATGATGACGCCTGCGCGTGACGTCACGGATTGTAGAGGACATTTTGGGACAGCATTGTGGCCAGCTATTAAGTCGTCTGTTTTCATCGCAAAATTCCACAGTATTCTGGACATCTGTGTTGGTGAATCTTTTGCAATTTGTTCAATGAACAATGGAGACAGCAAAGAAGAAAGCTGTAGGTGGGCAGCGGTGTATTTCGGCCGGCTGCAGCAACACAAACACGTAGCCGGTGTTTCATTGTTTACATTCCCGAAAGATGACAGTCAAGCTTTACCATTGGCCTGTGGAGAACTGGGACAACAGACACTCTTACCAGGAGGACTTTGAGTTGGATACGCAGACGCGGTACCGTGAGTACGCAACCAGAATGTTGCCATAAGCATTTTGTTTAATTTGTATGTGTAACGCAGTACGCAGCTGCGGCTTCCAAACATTTGATCGCTTGCCCGTACGTGCGTGCCGCTATGTGCATGTCAAGTACGTAACTTTGGGGACTTTGGGGAAATATATGTGCTGTATGAACTTTGGGGAGGTGAACGGTACTTTGGGCTGTGGGATTGAGTGTGTTGTGCGGGTGTTTGATTTGTATTGGCGGGTTATATGGACGGGAGGGGGGAGGTGTTTGTTATGCGGGATTAATTTGTGGCATATTAAATATAAGCCTGGTTGTGTTGTGGCTAATAGAGTATATATATGTCTTGTGTTTATTTACTGTTTTAGTCATTCCCAGCTGAATATCAGGTCCCACCCGCCTCTCACAGCATCTTCCCTATCTCGCTTCCACTGCCCTCTAGTCCTTCACTCTCACTTTCCTCATCCACGAATCTTTCATCCTCGCTCAAATTAATGGGGAAATCGTCGCTTTCTCGATCCGAATCGCTCTCGCTGCTGGTGGCCATGATTGTAAACAATGTGCAGATGTGAGGAGCTCCACAACCTGTGACGTCACGCGCATATTGTCTGCTACTTCCGGTACAGGTAAGGCTTTTTTATCAGCGACCAAAAGTTGCGAACTTTATCGTCAATGTTCTCTACTAAATCCTTTCAGCAAAAATATGGCAATATCGCGAAATGATCAAGTTTGACACATAGAATGGACCTGCTATCCCCGTTTAAATAAGAAAATCGCATTTCAGTAAGCCTTTAAAGATATGTAAGGCTGAAACGACGCGTCGACGTAGTCGACGTCATCGGTTACGTAAATACGTCGACGCCGTTTTTGTGCGTCGACGCGTCGCATAATTACGTCACACTACCGTCATGGCGGAGCGCAAAGCAGACTGTGCGAGCGAGGGGAAAAACGCACGCCAAAAGTCGTCAAAAGTGTGGGCTTATTTCAATACACAGCCTAATAATGTTGTTGTATGCACACTGTGTCGAGCGGAAATGGCATATCATAGCAGCACAACGGCTATGAACGAACATTTGAAAAGAAAACCATCAACCATCAACTAGTCAATCGTCCGCGTTAGCATACGTTGTCATCATTACACAAATACATGAATGTGTCATTTGTATCTGCTAGGGGTGTAACGGTATGTGTTTTGTATTGAACCGTTTCGGTACGGGGCTTTCGGTTCGGTACGGGGGTGTACCGAACGAGTTTCTAAGCTAAAGCTAACTTTATCTGCTAAAGTCTTAACAAGTTGCTTTGCTTGTCTGCCTCTGTCTCAGCACGCAGCATTGTCCCACCCATACAACCATCTGATTGGTACACACGCAGCATTGTCCCACCCACACAACCATCTGATTGGTACACACGAAGCATTATCAGCCAATCAGCAGTGCGTATTCATAGCGCATGTAGTCAGCGCTTCAGCGTCGAGCAGATAGGTGTTTAGCAGGTGAGCATCAGGCAGCGGACTCTCCCCAAATGATAATAAACACCTCCCAGTCAACTACTAGTAACATCACTATGAGCCCGTTGACCTACTAGAAACTTAAACTGCAGCTCAGCTCGCTCGCAGTCCTGGTTTGAGGTGAAGGCTAATTAGCTCTCAGTTCCAGCCACATCGACCCCTTCTGAGCGCCTATTTTCAGCTGCTGGGAATATTGTAAACAAGAAAAGAAGCAAAGCAAGTAGACATGCTAACCTTTCTTCATTACAACTGTTAGTCACTCACTGGAATGAGTAGAATTGGTTATTGTGTACTGTGTTGGACTGGATGTTTATTTTGCACATTTTAAAAGCAATACTTAATGTTTACAGTGCTCCAGAATATTTAGATTGGCACTTTTTTGTATTGGATGTTTATCTTTATTTTTGCACATTTTAGCAAATAAGCAATACTTTCACTTTTGTTGAAATGTTTACACTGTTGTTACAGAATATTTCGTTTTGCACTTTTTTGTATTGGACTTTTATCTTTATTTTTGCACATTTTAAAGCAAAATAAGCAATACTTTTACTTTTGAAATGCTTATACTATTGCAGAATATTAAGATTTGCACTGGATGTTTACTTTTATATTTGCACATTAAAAAGCAAATAAGCTACTTTTAATTTTGTTAAATGTTAAGTTTTAAATGTTTACATTGTTACAGAATATTTTGTCATGTTGTTGTCAATGTTGACTGAGTGGCCATACTTTTTTTTTTGTAAATAAAAACCATGCCTTTTGAAAAAACTGGCCTACTTTTATTTTTTCATCTTCATTTTAAATAATAATAAAAAAAAAAATCGGTAAAAGGAAAAATAATCTATAGATGAATCGAAAAAATAATCTATAGATTAACCGATTAATCGAAAAAATAATCTATAGATTAATCGATAGAAAAATAATCGTTAGCTGCAGCCTTAAAGATATGATTCATGTATGATGGCTCAGGTGTGATTCACTACAATAGTCTTAACAGCTGCTGATGGTAAGCAAGCAAGGTTTACTGTTAAAAGAAATGTGGCCATATTCTACATTGAAACACAGGGTAAAGATACATTTCCAGGTCAGAGGTGACTATGACGCGCGCATTTTTATCGCGCATGCGTACTCGGTCGTGTTGCGCCGGCGGACGGAAGGGGCAGGGGGTCTTAAACGGTGGCATTGTTGTATGTAGCCTCAGCAGCCTCAAAAACCTCTGGGTTGTGTTTGATCAGTCCATGTCTTTGGAGGGTCACTGTCGTCAACTGACCAAAAACTGTTTTTATCATCTCAAAAATATTTCTAAAGTGAGAAATTTGTTGTCAAAATTGGATCTGGAAATGATCATTCACGCGTTCATTTCGTCTCGCATTGACTATTGCAATTCTCTTTTCACTCTCTTCAACAATTCAACGCTAAAGAGACTTCAGACTGTACAAAATGCAGCTGCCAGACTTTTGAGCGGTGCACTCAAAACAGCAAATATTACCCCCGTTTTATCCAGTCTTCATCGGCTTCCAGTCAAATTCCGCATTGAGTTTAAAGGCCTACTGAAATGAATTTTTTTAAATTTAAACGGGGATAGCAGATCCATTCTATGTGTCATACTTGATCATTTCGCGATATTGCCATATTTTTGCTGAAAGGATTTAGTAGAGAACAACGACAATAAAGTTCGCAACTTTTGGTCGCTGATAAAAAAAAGCCTTGCCTGTACCGGAAGTAGCGTGACGTCACAGGTTGAAAGGCTCCTCACATTTCCCCATTGTTTACACCAGCAGCGAGAGAGATTCGGACCGAGAAAGCGACGATTACCCCATTAATTTGAGCCAGGATGAAAGATTTGTGGATGAGGAACGTGAGAGTGAAGGACTAGAGTGCAGTGCAGGACGCATCTTTTTTCGCTCTGACCGTAACTTAGGTACAAGCTGGCTCATTGGATTCCACACTCTCTCCTTTTTCTATTGTGGATCACGGATTTGTATTTTAAACCACCTCGGATACTATATCCTCTTGAAAATGAGAGTCGAGAACGCAAAATGGACATTCACAGTGACTTTTATCTCCACGACAATACATCGGCGAAGCACTTTAGCTACGGAGCTAACGTGATAGCATCAGGCTCTAATGCAGATAGAAATAAACCCCTGACTGGAAAGATAGACGGAAAATCAACAATACTATTAAACCATGAACATGTAACTACACGGTTAATGCTTTCCAGCCTGGCGAAGCTTAACAATGCTGTTGCTAACGACGCCATTGAAGCTAACTTAGCAACGGGACCTCACAGAGCTATGCTAAAAACATTAGCTATCCACCTACGCCAGCCAGCCCTCATCTGCTCATCAACACCCGTGCTCACCTGCGTTCCAGCGATCGACGTAGCAACGAAGGACTTCACCCGATCATCGATGCGGTCGGCGGCTAGCGTCGGATAGCGCGTCTGCTATCCAAGTCAAAGTCCTCCTGGTTGTGTTGCTGCAGCCAGCCGCTAATACACCGATCCCACCTAAAGCTTTCTTCTTTGCAATCTGCATTGTTCATTAAACAAATTGCAAAAGATTCACCAACACAGATGTCCAGAATACTGTGGAATTTTGAGATGAAAACCAAGCTTTTTGTATTGGATACAACGTGTCCGAATACTTCCGTTTCAACGATTGACGTCACGCGCATACGTCATCATACATAGACGTTTTCAACCGGAAGTTTAGCGGGAAATTTAAAATTTAACTTTATAAGTTATTGGCATGTGTTGCAATGTTAAGATTTCATCATTGATATATAAACTATCAGACTGCGTCTGGAACAACTTGCACCAGTCCCTCTGTGATCTTGACTGTGTTGAAACTTTTAAGAAACATTTGAAAACTTCTCTTTTTAGTAAAGCTTTTAGTTAATGCACCTTATAACTATAATTTTTAATCCACTTTGTATCCTTTTTATGACGTTGCCCTTCGTGTTTTAATTGAATTATTGTTTTACTTCACCTATGTTTTGTACAGGCAGCACGGTGGAACAGGGGTTAGTGCATGTGCCTCACAATACAAAGGTCCTGGGTAGTCCTGAGTTCAATCCCGGGCTCGGGATCTTTCTGTGTGGAGTTTGCATGTTCTCCATGTGACTGCGTGGGTTCCCTCCGGGTACTCCGGCTTCCTCCCATCTCCAAAAAACACGCACCTGGGGATAGGCTGATTGGCAACACTAAATTGGCCCTAGTGTGTGAATGTGAGTGTGAATGTTGTCTGTCTATCTGTGTTGGCCCTGCGATGAGGTGGCGACTTGTCCGGGGTGTACCCCGAATGCAGCTGAGATAGGCTCCAGCATCCCCCTTGCGACCCCAAAAGGGACAAGCGGTAGAAAATGGATGGATAAATGGATGTTTTGTACAGCGCTTTGTGATTTTATCTGTGAAAAGCGCTTTATAAATAAAATGTACTTGCTTACTTACTTACTATGTGGACACAGATAAGGTTAGGTGGGATTTACCCTGGATAACCTTAGTGTAGAGGGGGCCTTAGACACTTACATCATGTGATGACTTCATTTTTTGCAACTCAAGACAGGTTTTTATTTTTTTGTATTTTTGGTCCAATATGGCTCTTTCAACATTTTGGGTTACCGACCCCTGGGATAACGAGTATGTCCATGCAAACTCCCCACCAGGGCCGGCCCGTGGCATAGGCGGTATAGGCCAGGGGTCGGAAACCCGCGGCTCTAGAGCCGCATGCGGCTCTTTAGCGCCGCCCTAGTGGCTCTCTGGAGATTTTTCAAAAATGTATGAAGAATGGAAAAAGATGAGGGGAAAAAAAATCCATTTTTTTGTTTTAGTATGGTTTCTGTAGGAGGACAAACATGACACAAACCTCTGTAATTGTTATAAATCACACTGTTTATATTAAATATGCTTCACTGATTCAAGTATTTGGCGAGCGCCGTTTTGTCCTACTTATTTTGGCGGTCCTTGAACTCACCGTATAGTTTGTTTACATACATAACGTTCTCCGACTTTCTAGGACGTGTTTTATGCCACTTCTTTTTCTGTCTCATTTTGTCCACCAAACTGTTAACGTTGTGCGTGAATGCACAAAGGTGAGTTTTGTTGATGTTATTGACTTGTGTGGAGTGCTAATTAGACATATTTGGTCACTGCATGACTGCAAGCTAATCGATGCTAACATGCTATTTAGGCTAGCGATATGTACATATTGCATCATTATGCCTCATTTGTAGCTATATTTGAGCTCATTTAGTTTCCTTTAAGTCCTCTTAATTAAATGTATATCCCATGACACATGTAATATGGCTTTTAATTTTTTGCGGCTCCAGACAGATTTGTTTTTGTATTTTTGGTCCAATATGGCTCTTTCAACATTTTGGGTTGCCGACCCCTGGTATAGGCAAATGCTAAGGGCGCCGTCCATCAGGGGGCGCCACACCAGTGCCACAAATGTTGGAGGAAAAAAAAAAAAAAAAAGTTGGTACTATTATTTCTAAATACATAAAATAATCCCACGTTAATTAAAATGCAAAGTAAAGCCTATTTAATAGAAATATTATTTGTTACAACATTACGCCCCCCCCCCCCCCCCCCCCCCCCCCCGGCACGGTGCGCCCCCTCCCTTCCCGTATCATGACTCTTTTTGGACGTCACCACATAAAAAAATCAACACAAGATGTCAAAACGGCCAAAACTGTCAGGTGCCCAGGGGAGAAAAGAAGAGGAGAAACGAGAAAAAGACAGAGGTAGCAGGTAGGTAACGTTAGCCTACATGAAATTATTTGTTTGTTACAGAATGTGATAGTAACCTGTCTTTTTAGCATTAAGCTAATGTTACATGATTCGGCAATTGCTAATCAATAAATAGCTAGTTCTGTTTTAACGTCGGGTTAATATTGTGGAGGGGGATAAATTGTTATGGAAAATAATAATGTAACGTTAGGTAATTACAGTACTCCCTGGTGTACAGTAATTTGTAAGTCATTCTAGTTAATGCAATATTAAAAAGCACAAATAGAGAACTCTGTAGGATCCCCTTTTTTTGTAATATAGTTGTTAACGTCATACTGGTTTGATATCTTGTTTTGTGCAGTGCCTTATTTAAATTGTATTTTTAATTTATTTTATGCAACTTGTTGACACGTTTTATTTTGTGTTTATATATGTAACAAATATTGTATTTCATACATTCATTTTTTATTTTTTGTATTCATTTATTTATCCATATTTTTTTTTATCTTGTTAACTATTCTGATTGTTAATTTGCTTTCTTTAAGTAAAAAAAAAAGGTCAAAGACAAAGCTATTCGGTTTCTTGTGAGTATATACACTTCACTGCTGAAGTGGGGGGGGCGCCACCTAAAATCTTGCCTAGGGCGCCAGATTGGTTAGGGCCGGGCCTGCTCCCCACTGAATAAACGGAACGAATCCTACCACAGGCGTGTGTCTGTAGTGGAGAAAGACCACAAAGACAGCAGTGGTCACCATGGCGCCCGACACGGCTCCCGCTGTGAGGGTGATGCCCAAAGTCTCGTTGAAGGAGAGGAAATCCAGCTGGCGAGGGAGGCAGGCCGTCCTCTCCACGTTGGACCAGAATTGACCTGGGCAGCGCTCACAGGAGGGTGAGCCTTTAAAACACAAAAAAGGTGAAATTTAAAGGCCTACTGAAATGAATTTTTTTTATTTAAACGGGGATAGCAGATCTATTCTATGTGTCATACTTGATCATTTCGCGATATTGCCATATTTTTGCTGAAAGGATTTAGTATAGAACAACGACGATAAAGATTGCAACTTTTGGTATCTGATAAAAAAAGGCTTGCCCCTACCGGAAGTAGCGTGACGTAGTCAGTTGAACATATACGCAAAGTTCCCTATTGTTTACAATGATGGCCGCATGAAGTGAGAGAGATTCGGACCGAGAAAGCGACAATTTCCCCATTAATTTGAGCGAGGATGAAAGATTTGTGGATGAGTAAAGTGCAAGTGAAGGACTAGTGGGGAGTTGAAGCTATTCAGATAGGGAAGATGCTGTGAGAGCCGGGGGTGACCTGATATTCAGCTGGGAATGACTACAACAGTAAATAAACACAAGACATATATATACTCTATTAGCCACAACACAACCAGGCTTATATTTAATATGCCACAAATTAATCCTGCATAAAAACACCTGCGTGTTTGTTACGCTAGCTCCTAGCTCCTCTGCTAGCTCCTAGCTCCATAGAACACGCCAATACAATTCGAACACCTGATCAACACACACAATCACTCAGCCCAAAAGACCGTTCACCTAACCCAAGGTTCATAAAGCTTATATATTTTTAAAAAGTTACGTACATACGCAAAAAAAAGTTGCGCACATACGGTCAAGCGATCAAATGTTTAGAAGCCAAAGCTGCATACTCACAGTAGCACGTCTGCGTCTTTGTCATCCAAATCAAAGTAATCCTGGTAAGAGTCTGTGTTGTCCCAGTTCTCTACAGGCGTCTGTGTATGGAAGTCAAAAGTCCTCCTGGTTAGAGTCTCTGTTATCCGAGTTCTTCCATCTTGACTGCATCTTCCGGGAATGTAAACAAAGAAGCGCCGGCTGTGTACTGTTGTTGCTGACTACGTTCGAAAAATACGTCCATTTCGCACCGACAACTTTCTTCTTTGCTTGCTCAGCTTCCTTCTCCATAATGCAATGAACATGATTGCAACAGATTCACGAACACAGATGTCCAGAATACTGTGGAATTATGAAATGAAAACAGAGCTTTTTCGTATTGGCTTCAATGTGGAAGGCATACCCGTGTTCGCCGGTATACGTCACGCGCATACGTCATCCTCAGAGGCGTTTCGAACCGGAAGTTTAGCGGAAAATTTAAAATGTCACTTTATAAGTTAACCCGGCCGTATTGGCATGTGTTATAATGTTAAGATTTCATCATTGATATATAAACTATCAGACTGCGTGGTCGGTAGTAGTGGGTTTCAGTAGGCCTTTAAGAAAAAAACAAACAGGAGACCTTCTTGACTTCCCTCACCGGTTGTATTGCTTATCTCCCCATCAGCACATTGGATGCAGTCAAAGCAGCAAATAGGTTCTCCTTTCCTGCTGGCCACTCTGGTGCCAGGACGGCAGCTCTCACTGCACACGGAAGAAGGCACCTACAGGTCAGAGGTTAAATCCGTTATATGAACGTGCTATGTCAAAGAAGGATTAAAGAAAATATTGCCAGGACGGGTGAGCACAGGTCAGGGGAGAAGCTTTTAAATGTCGGTGCAGACCTGGATAAAGGTGCAGGGTGTTTTATTCCAGTTACCTGACTAGATCCTGTGCTCCACTGGATAGCCGACTCGTTCAAATGGATGTCAAATCCATCCACGTGGCCAATCACGACGAGTCTCAGGGGTCCTTCTGGGATCATCTGCCAGTTGACGAGGTCGTACTTGGCCGCGATGTCGCCCCCTCGGAAGTGAAACCCATCGCCATGCGGGGTGCTGACGTGCACTCTGTCCAAGTGCTGCAACAGCTGAATGGGACCATTTGTTTTAAGGGCCTGTTGGCATTTTTGTGTGGAGGGGTCAAGTGTAAACAAAATAAGCGGGGCTCTTTGTCAGAAGTGATACGATTGGCCGCTAGAGGGCGCCTAATACAAGCATATGAGTGTAATCTATTATTCAATCCATTACATGGCGTTTATGTACAGTCGCGATCAAAACTTTACATACACTTGTAAAGTTTCCAATCATTTCTACAAGTCTTATTTTTTTGTGATAGAGTGATTGGAGCACATACTTGTTGAGCATCAAAAAACATTCAGTTGGTTCTTTTATGAATTTATTATGGGTTTACTGAAAATGTGACCAAATCTGCTGGGTCAAAAGTATACATACAGCAATGTTAATATTTGGTTACATGTCCCTTGGCAAGTTTCACTGCAATAAGGCGCTTTTGGTAGCCATCCACAAGCTTCTGGTTGAATTTTTGACCACTCCTCTTGACAAAATTGATGCAGTTCTGCTAAATGTGTGTGGTTTTCTGACATGGACTTGTTTCTTCAGCATTGTCCACACATTTAAGTCAGGACTTTTGGAAGGCCATTCTAAAACCTTAATTCTAGCCTGATTTAGCCATTCCTTTACCACTTTTGAGGTGTGTTTGGGGTCATTGTTAATTACATCAAACATCAAACTTAAGAGAGTCAATGACTTCACCATAAAAGTAGGTGACAGTGTCATCACCAGGAAAGATGAGGTCACCTACCTAGGTTCCATTCTAGAGGCTAACCTTTCCTGTGACAAAATGGCAACCAAGGTAATCAAAAAGGTTAACCAACGAACGAGATTTCTCTACAGAATTTCCTCTCTGGTCAACAAAAGCACCTTGAGGATTCTGGCGGGAACTCTCGTTCAACCCTTTTTCGATTACGCATGCACCTCCTGGTACCCTAGCACCTCCAAAACCCTCAAATCTAAACTCCAAACATCTCAGAACAAGCTAGTCAGGTTACTTCTAGACCTCCACCCCAGATCACACCTCACTCCTACCCACTTCTCTAAAGTGGGCTGGCTCAAGGTGGAGGACAGAGTTAAACAACTTGCACTGAGCCTAGTCTATAAAATCCGCTACACCTCCCTGATACCGAAGTACATGTCAAACTACTTCCTTAACGTAAATGACCGCCATAACCACAACACCAGGGGGTGCTCCACTAACCACGTTAAACCCAGATTCCGAACTAACAAAGGTCTTAACTCATTCTCTTTCTATGCCACATCAATGTGGAATGCGCTCCCAACAGGTATAAAAGAAAGGGCATCTCTATCCTCCTTCAAAACCGCAATAAAAGTTCACCTCCAGGCAGCTACAACCCTAAACTAACACCCTCCCCGGATTGCTAATAATCAAATGTAAACAATCAAATGCAGATACTTTTTCTTTTTCTTATGCCTTCTGATCTCTCGCTCTCTCTCTCTCTCTCTATGTCCACTACTTGATGTCCATATCCCCCCCCCCATCCCCGCCCCTCCACACCCCTGATTGTAAATAATGTAAATAATTAAATGTGATTATCTTGTGTGATGACTGTATTATGATGATAGTATATATCTGTATCATGAATCAATTTAAGTGGACCCCGACTTAAACAAGTTGAAAAACTTATTCGGGTGTTACCATTTAGTGGTCAATTGTACGGAATATGTACTTCACTGTGCAACCTACTAATAAAAGTCTCAATCAATCAATCAATTGTCCTGTTGGAACACCCAACTGCGCCCAAGACCCAACCTCCAGGCTGATGATTTTAGGTTGTCCTGAAGAATTTGGAGGTAATCCTCCTTTTTCATTGTCACCAGTTCCATTGGCAGCAAAACAGGCCCAGAGCATAATACTACCACCACCATGCTTGACGGTGGGCGTGGTGTTCTTGGGATTAAAGGCCTCACCTTTTCTCCACCAAACATATTGCTGGGTATTGTGGCCAAACAGCTCAATTTCTGTTTCATCTGACATCACATGGACAAAGATAAGACCTTCTGGAGGAAAGTTCTGTGGTCAGATGAAACAAAAATTATTTACAAGTGTATGTCAACTTTTGATCGCGACTGTATATATTTGTCATGTCATACTCGTTCACTTATTTACAGTCTGTTTACAATTCATTCAACACAAAACAACTGTATTAGACCACCATAAACATGGTGTATGGCACAGCTGTCTTAAATTACAAGTAATCGTTTTTTTATGCTTCTGTAATGGTTAAATACTATACAGAAGTTTATGAAATAAAATTATATGTTTAATGCTAATTAAGTTATTTTCCCCAAAAAATTAAAATAAAGATACAAATAGTTTTAAATCACTTTTTGTTAATAGTTTTAGCTTATTATGTCCCAAAAATAAGCAAACGATTTTATTTTGTTTTAAATACGTTTGTTGAAAGATTTTTATAAAAGTATATTTTTATGTTTTTTATTGTAGTTGGTCTAGTACAGGGGTCATCAACCTTTTTGAAAGAAAGAGCTACTTCTTGGGTAGTGATTAATGCGAAGGGCTACCAGTTTGATACACACTTAAATAAACTGCCAGAAATAGCCAATTTGCTCAATTTACCTTTAACTCTATGTTATTATTAATAATTAATGATATTTACACTTAATTGAACGGTTTAAAGGAGGAGAAAACACGAAAAAAATGACAATTACATTTTGAAACATAGTTTATCTTCAATTTCGACTCTTTAAAATTCAAAATTCAACCGAAAAAAAGAAGAGAAAAACTAACTAATTCGAATCATTTTGAAAAAATTAAAAAAATAATTTATGGAACATCATTAGTAATTTTTCCTGATTAAGATTAATTTTAGAATTTTGATGACATGTTTTAAATAGGTTAAAATCCAATCTACACTTTGTTAGAATATATAACAAATTGGACCAAGCTATATTTCTAACGAAGACAAATCATTATTTCTTCTAGATTTTCCAGAACAAAATTTTTTAAAGAAATTCAAAAGACTTTGAAATAAGATTTGAATTTGATTCTACAGATTTTCTAGATTTGCCAGAATATTTTTTTTGAATTTTAATCATAATAGGTTTGAAGAAATATTTCACAAATGTTCTTCTTCGAAAAAACAGAAGCTAAAATGAAGAATTAAATTAAAATGTATTTATTATTCTTTACAATAAAAAAAATAAATTTACTTGAACATTGATTTACATTGTCAGGAAAGAAGAGGAAGGAATTTAATAGGTAAAAAAGGTATATGTGTTTAAAAATCCTAAAATCATTTTTAAGGTTGTATTTTTTCTCTAAAATTGTCTTTCTGAAAGTTATAAGAAGCAAAGTAAAAAAATTAATGAATTTATTTAAACAAGTGAAGACCAAGTCTTTAAAATATTTTCTTGGATTTTCAAATTCTATTTGAGTTTTGTCTCTCTTAGAATTAAAAATGTCGGGCAAAGCGAGACCAGCTTGCTAGTAAATAAATACAATTTAAAAAATAGAGGCAGCTCACTGGTAAGTGCTGCTATTTGAGCTATTTTTAGAACAGGCCAGCGGGCTACTCATCTGGTCCTTACGGGCTACCTGGTGCCCGCGGGCACCGCGTTGGTGACCCCTGGTCTAGTATATGTGTCAAGCGCAGCTTCTAATAAGTATATTTAGCCATTTATCCATTTTGATGCTACACTACACATACAGTACCTTCCTTATAATGTGAGTTTGTATACGGTAGTTATCATAAAAAACATAATAATAATAATGTGACACATAGTCACAGCTGCAACACATGGTCATTTTGATAGTAGGCTAATATAGCTAATATAGACAGTTATATCATGTGTTGACTTCATTATTATTATTAATAATGTGAATAATAACAATAAAATGTTGTAAAAATGTGTAGAATAAATATTACATTTCAACATTTCTGTCAACGAAGATTTGCGTCAGCCTGTGACACATAGTCATTTTGATTGTAGGCTAATATAGCTAGAAATAATTCCACAACTACTATAAATATGTACAATACTCATTTATTTTATTAAAAGTTTTGAATTGTTTTATTTATTATTTTTGTTTTCTGTTTTACTTACAGTATACATTGTAGTTGTGAAATACTTTAGATTAATTTACCCTTTTTTTAATATTGTTAAATAGCACAGGTGTGCTATTTAACGTCATCATTTGACGTGGCAATAGCCTGGAAATAATTAATCGGTTTTACTAACTGTACTTGTTTTTAAATTTTGAACAGAAACATTGGCATGAACTTGCATACAATGTAAAAGTATTCAGTGTAAAATTCACAGCAAATTACTGGACAATAATTACTTTCACATTAATATTTACTGTAACTGCAGAACTGTGATTGTACGGTTAATTACAGTAAACTTACAACAAAAATGCTGCAACTTCACAAATCTAATTTTATAGCTAATTACAACTAAATTACCACTATATGCTGTAACTTTACAGATATATATATTTTTGTATGGTTAATTGGTTCAACAACATACCACCACCTACTCTACAAGAGTGTGCAACGTAGTATGCAAAAATCAGTTTGAATGTACAGTACATTTGTTGTAATATTACAGAATATTATTATTGCAGTAATTTACTGTTAAATAACAGTCAATTGCTGTGGAATACAAGGATATCGTAATTTTTACAGTCATTTGTTGTAATGTTAAAATACATTTTAATTACAGTGAAAAAATATTGTTAAATGCTGTGAAATCCTGGTACGTTTTTACAGTGTATCTTTTAAATTGTATTAGTATCTGATCATGCAACAATTATCATACTATCATATATTCCAAAACATTTTTGTTAGAATAAATACAAATACTTAAATATCTGCTAATCACCTTGGCTTAAGATTCTAAAGCAAGTTATCCATCAATTTGTATGTAAAATAAAATAAAATAAAAATACATAAGGTATCGTGTAATATCAAGAGGCAAATATACATTTATATTTATACGTACTTAAGGCCTGATTTACTAAATGTTTGCGTGTATTAAAACGTATGCCTACTTGATAGCACATGCAAAACTAATCTACTAAACGTGTGCAAAGCGGATTGTGTCTCTTAAAGTGGGCAGAAAAGATGTGCAATCCATGTCTGCTCTCTCTTCATTAATATGGAAAATATATGCTGATCATCAAAATTCTCACAATTCACAATAGACGATGCTAATATATTATACTTAACGCGCAGTGTGATTATTCAACCATTTTGGGAGCACTATTTTACGTTTTATTTAGCATGTTTGAAGAGGACACTCAAACTGACAGTTCCACACACGGCTGTGAGTGACACATGATGGACAGAAAATCATCCGTCCTACGAGTACGTTTCGACATATTTGGGCGGTGACTTAAGAGGCAGATTAAAACAATTTCACTTGATGCGTTTTAGTGTCATTTAATATATTTTTTTAATGACGTTCGTTTTTTCACATCGAATATATATCACAAGCGTATATCCTACGTGGTAAAAACGTATTGAAGTATGCATTTTTTGCATGTTGAGCACAGTAAGTGCAGCCTCCCTCCCCTGCATCTTCAGTGTAAAAACAAAGGGAAAATAAGTGGTGTCAATGTAGATGACTGCTTGTAAAATGCCAATAAAGACTGGTAGATGTCTCCTGCATGTTTAAAAACATAGCAAAACGCCACAGGTAGCAGCATGATAACATGAATGTGCAGTAAGTAAGAGTGTCTCAATGTAGATAGCCGTATTGTGCACGCAAAATCCTGATTTAAATAAGTCGGTCTGCATCACTTTTCAAATTGCACGCGCAGTCTTAGTAGATCACACGCAACACGGCCACTAATACACACTATTTTATAGATTGCACAAGCTGTTTAGTGTGTGGTATTTGGATCTTAGTAAATCAGGCCCTTTGTCTTTAACAGCCCTGTTATATAGTTTAATTTTTTTTCTTCTGCAGAAATAGAAATAGGGATCAAAGTGGAAGAAATGTATTCTATGGATACTTCACGCTAAAATACGGCACGTGCATTGCTGTGTTTACCTGCGCAAGGTTGATGGGATGGTGAGAGGGGCAGGTGGTGCTGCTGATGTTGGTGCTCGGGCAGGCGAGGAGGCTGTGGAGGGCGTGCGCCGCAGCGTAAACAGCCAGATAGACGTTGTATGACAGACGGAGCTGCGAGGTGTCAGTAAAGGGCTTCTGCACCGTCTCCAGGGACTCTTTCCCGCTGCAGAGTGGCAGCGATGCCCTCACCGCGGATGGCTTGTCAGAGGACGCCGTAGACACATTTGATGGATGCTTTGACCGCCCCTTGAGTGACGGAGACGGCAGACTGCATTCAAATTGTTCTTCCCAGAATGCCTTTAAAAACTTGTCGTCAGGACGATGAATGGGGTTCAAACTTCGGAGATAACTTGCAAATCCGGGTATGGTGGCGCTCTGGATGGCAACGCCTATGATTCCATGTGCGACCTGAGCGATGGCAACGTCTTGGAGATCAGCGTTGGTACTCCAAGACTCACTGGCCAAAAACTGTTTGTCCGTCACCTAAAAACGGGGAAGAGGAAAAATAATGAGAACACACACAATAAAAGACCTTCTTGTTCTATTCTTACATTTCTCTTGGCCAGCTCCAGAAATATATTCTTCACATGACTAAACCAGGTAACAATCAGAATCACCCTGGCTTTAGCAGCTTGAATGCTATTTGCCGCACGTTCGACATCCGCCTCATTGTATTCCTGGTGGATGATCTGTTTAAACTCCACACACACCCCTTTGCCCATAATCTCCTCCTGGAATACCTGCAATACGCATCACAAAGACACCCACAAGGAGTAACACGCGAGACAAGACACAGTAAGACAATGCAATCAAAGCAAGCACCTGTAGGGCTAATTGACCGTAGTCATTGTTAATAACCACGACTCCCACCCACGTCCACTTAAAGCGAACGGCCAGCCTCGCAAAAGCCCCCGCTTGGTAAACATCACTGGGGATGGTTCTGAAAAAATTGGGGAACTTGGATCTGTCGCTGAGGCAGGGACAGCTGGACACGTAGCTGATCTGAGATGAAAGACATGCTCTTTATTTGACGTCAACATGCTTCTATGACCAAAGTGCTCCTTTTTCAACTCACAATCGGCACAGAGAGTGGGCCCAGGGTATTGGACACTTGAAGGCTTGATGTGGATGAGGCAGGACCAATCAGCAGGGACGCAGACTGCATTCCTAACCCCGGCATTTACACACCTGTTACTATTTGACCCACAATCGGAACTTAACATCCACACATACCTGATTTCCTCGCTGATGCAGCGGTTGTTAGGACACAGTTCTTTGTGTCCCCTGTAATCAGAGACAATGCAGCCTGCAGAACCCAAGGGTATCCCAAACAGCTGTTGAGTATGTGGTAGCCCAGAGTGACTCCCGGGAGAAGTGTGCTGTTGGCGTTGATCTCCTCCACCGCAAACACCATCGCATACATGGATTTCAATGAGAGCAGATAGATGCTGTGCAAAGTGTAAGAAGTGATGAAACTAAATAAATGCAATGAAATAGATGCAGTGTATTCTATATATTTCGGATCTGGAGCCTATCCCAGCTGCACTCGGGTGGAAGACGGGGTACACCCTGGACAGGGTTCACCTCATCGCTGGGCCAACACAGATAGACAGACAACATTCACACACTAGGACCAATTTAGCGTTGCCAATCAGCCTATCCCAAGGTGCATGTCTTTGGCGGTGGGAGGAAGCCGGAGTAGCCATGCAGTCAGTCTCGGAGAGAATGAGCCAGTCTTTTCAGCGGCTCTTTGAAGAGCCATAAATCCTATCTCTTCTACAAAAAAAATGCTAATCAGAGATCCTCCTCCATATGACAGGAGCACTTTGCTGTTCTGAGCAAATTGCAATACAAACCTTGAACAGAATGAAGTCACGGGTCAGTGGAATGTTGTTTATCGACCGCATTTAAACCTGATTCAAAGGGTTTTCACATAATTCTGTATGTGCTTGATCTAAATCATAACATCGATCCTTGCATCGCTATAAGTGTCGTAAAACCTACATTGTACAGGTGTACCTAATGAAGAGTCTAGTGAGAATATATCAGCATGGCATGCAAATAGTTTAAAATACCTGGTGCAAGCTGGGAAATGTGGCATCTTGGTATAGTTTCTATCAATAGCGGAATGTGCAATTTCAACATTAAAGAGTCCACCGAGAATCACATCCCCGTCCTTGTAGAGACCTCCTTGGCTCGGGGACCCCCACTGGGAGCAGACCTGCCCGGTCCGCTCGGCTGTCACAGTGCGCAGCAACACCGGGAGCGTCCAGAAGGGCCAGCAGAAAGTGAGTATCAAAGAGAACGGCGACATGTCTGCAGGTAAAATGTTGTCATATGACCTGAAAGATAAAAGTCACAGCATCAAAGTGAAAGTGAAAATATAAACGCATACCTCACATAAATATCCAACTGTCGCTGTTACCAGTCCATATGTTCTTAGTACGTCTTCACTACAAAGTACTCCCACCCCTCTCGCTCTGTCCAGGAGGGAAGCGTTGTTGTGAACATTTATAATAGCTTGCAACAGGCGTAAAAGTGATGACGCCGGTCGAAATCGAAAATGACTCCTCTCTAGAGCAATGGTGGAAAAACAATCTAGCAGCAAGTTGCGTGCCTGCGATGAGTTCACGTGTTCAACAGTTCAACGACTCATACTACTCAACTTGTTTTGACAAACAAAACTTTTTTATTTGTTCGTACTGCAGATAATGGCAATCCTAACACAGTAATAATAACAATAAGGTGCGACAGGCTTCTGTAACTGGAAGCCAGCAAGCGCGGGGACCTTCATGCACAGAGCAACAGGTGTGCCATTACAGGCAGCTCCATTATAGTCATTTCATGAGCAATTACACCTCATTACTTTGATGTGCCTTGTTGGGGCTGTTTGTGACTTTTATTACTGAGGCTTCTGTAACTTTAACCTTTTTGTATGAAAAGTAATACACTGTAATTGAGGGAATCTATCCATCTATTTTTGTTGTTATCTTATCCCAGCTGACTTTGGACCAGTCAATGACAGGACACATAAAGACACATTTGGACAACTCCATTTAACCTAACATGAAGGTTTCTGGGATGCAGGCGTTATTGGAGTACTCACAGAAAACCATGACAGAAATATACAATTCAACACATTAAAACCAGATCTTTCTGATTTAGCTAACTGGCCCACTGTGATGGCCAAGTAAGTTTTTTGTAGATCTGTAATCTGAAATGGGGCTGATCAAGCACTATCTTAGACCAATAGGCCTTGGGCAGACCTAGGCAAATTAAGGCCCGGGGGCCACATGCGGCCCGTTGAGCTTTTCAATCTGGCCCGCCCGACATTCCCCCAAATTTTTTTTAGATCTTTAAGATGGAAAGTGTAGCTGCTATTATGATGTGCAGTGATGATTTCTAATGACCGTAAGTCTTCAACTATCGTCGTCGTCGTCGGCGGTCACTCGAAACGAGTATGACTGTCCTCCGTAGGGTCGTCTATTTGTGGATCCGTAGATGGCTGTGTAGGCCAATCCGTGATCCACATCCGGGATGTTAGGGTGGATTCCCTATATGGAGGACGCCTGTGCGTGGAATCTTTTAATGTGGGGAGACTGGTGCACGGTCAGCCACCACACAGTCCTTGGCATTGAGCGGGCCAGGGTCCAGTGGCATGGAGACCAAGACGACTGGGGACCCGTCTTTGCTGCAGCCTTCATCCGCCTTCCCAGCCGTTGTGGTGCATTCCGCTGCCGCCATCTTCCGCCTGGTCCACCGTTGAGGCGGTTTTCACTATTCGCCCATAGCTGGGGTTATTTACCCATAGCTGGGACAGGGGTTGACTGGGCACCAGGGCATGTCCACACACCGGTGGGCCTGCATGCCCCGTCTCTGGGGCCCCCTGCTGCTCCGAGATCCCGTACAACTTAGCCTGGAACCGCGAGGTTCCAGTTACCGTGTGTGGCCACGAGGAGGCATGTACGAGTCTTGACAATGGAGAGGCTATGTACCGGCTGAGGAGGCTTATGCACTCGGCTCCTCTTTTCGCCCTCTGAGACAGAGGGCTAGCCGGCGGCACTAGCTGAAAGCAATGAGTATCAGGCAGAAGCAGCATGCAGCATAGCAAGCAAAAGCGGCATGCAGCATGCACTAACTACAGGTACTACTACTCCAAGGCTACTGCACTAGACGCATCACATCGCCCTGTGCGATGTTTTCTGCACCCACACAACTATACAAAGTATTTCAATGGTTGGAATCTGCGCTTATGGATGATTTACCAGTTACTTTGGTAATCTAATTAGTTACTATGGTCGTCTAATTAGTTACTATGGTCATCTACGTCACAGCAGCTCGAACGACGCACCAAGCAGTGTGGGCGGGAAGCGTTTCCACAGATGCGGAAGGAGATTTTCACAACAAAGTTCTAAAGCTTAGTGATATATAGAATAGAATAGAATAGAAAGTACTTTATTGATCCCTGGGGGGAATTCAGCAAATATCAGATTTATCTGATTGTAGATGGATTAATTTTGTACCCTTCGCGTTCATATTTGTTGAATTTTTGTTTCACTTGATTGTAAAATATGTCGAAATATTTTGTCAATATTCAGTGTTTTATCGTTCATAAAAAAATGTAAAATTCCATTACGTTTTTTAAGGCGGTCTGTCATAACGTTTTTAGCATTCAATCAGACATTATTGTGAAGTTTTGTATTAGTGTTCCTAAAAATAGATGTACCGGCCCCCAGACACATTTTTTTCTCTAAATGTGGCCCCCGAGTCAAAATAATTGCCCAGGCCTGGCCTTGGGTAAAGTAGTTCAGCCCCCTCTTAAGTGATCGCTGGAAATATACGCACATTTTGTCTGAAATTCGAGCGAGTGTTTGATGATCCTTTGCCATCTTTGACGAAAAACTTGTGGGTCATGACAGCAGTAACCAAGAGGGTGCGGATTACCGGGCAAAGTTGGAATCGTCTTGCTCACCGCGCTATGCATTGCAAAGAAGACAATCTTTAACTACAAAACCAAAACTAACTTAAATACAGCGTAGTTGAAGAACTTATTGGTGGACCACTCAAGTATGGAAAGAATGTCTGCTGCCTCAAACAACAAATTAGAACATGTCGAACAGGTTTGGCACCCAATAATTAACTCGATTGAATAAATCCCTCACAGGGCGGGGCATGGTCCTGGCGGTCCTCTGAATGTTGAATACTCTATATGTAGTCATACAACACTGAGGACAGGATGGAGCTTTGTTTATCCCACCTCAAGCCAGTTGGGATACCATGCTAGCACCCCCTGCCTCCCTTTTTTTATTGGACGATTGGTACCTTATGACCTCAAATAGGGCATTTACTTACAGACACACAACCCGTTAGGGTTGTATGGGCCAGTGATTGAAGTACATACAGTCCCCCCTCTCCTGTTCACTGAGCTCCAACATCCCTAGCTAAGCTGCTACCGATGCCTGGACCCTTACTTTGAACTGCATGGGAAACATTAAGGATCTGGTGAGACAAGCAACCGGCCTGGGTTGTTTTTACCCGTTTTAACCATTTAATGTATTAGACATTTGCGTGTAGGGATGGGAGTGCGCGATGCGTCAGCTTTTCAACACCTCTGCTACCCCAGCTGCTGTTTGCGCTAGGAATGGCTGGCTTCTGGTTGGATGGGGAGCCTGCTTCTCCGGTGTGTTCCGCTTATGGGGGTCTGCATGTTGCGTCTTGGTCATCTTCCATTGGGTCGGTGCACGGGGGTTGCTTTGCTCTGCGGGCGGGGGACTCAACATCTCTTGGGCTGGGTGGACTGTCCGCTGGAGGTGCATGTCTCTGGCAATCTGGTATGGGGACAGTGGATCTGGCAGGCTTCCTCGCATGTTTATTCTCTGCCCACCTGTTTTTTTGGGCTTCCCCGTTGGCGCTGTGCCGCTACCCCTGCCAAACCCTTAGAGTGGTTTGGCGTGGTCTTGTCGAAGGGGTGGGATGCACCCGTGTCCAATGCGCCAGTGGGGTTTGGGAGGCCTGGGTGGTGTGCGCTGGGCCCACGTCGCCCCCAAGTTGATGTTGCTCCCCCAGGGAATACCAGCAACGGTTTCAAGTCAACAACTGTCCCACATGTCATCACACAATCATTGCCATGCATGTGTGATTTGCTTTCTGCATCTTTATTTATCCCGTGTCTCTAATTCGGCAATTACTTTTATGTCGAATATATACCCAGAACAAGAAGGCCCCCCATCCAACCCAGTCCCAAATTTGAACTGTAATTGAAACACAATACAGTATTACGAATTAAATAATGTAATGAATGTGTTTAGTATTTAGTACAATTTGAATACTTTGTTGACAAAACATCACCAGATGAAATCAAATTTAATATTGAATATTTTTATTGCATTGGTAGGAAAATGCTCACAGTCCTCAGATGAGCAACAATACAAAGAAAAAAGATGGTCGACACTGTAACAATCAAAAATAAAAATTTCAGTTTAATTACCCTTCATTTTTTAACCTTATCACTGTACAATAGGTACTCTTATGTTTTATTTTTTGCAGTCCACTTGAGTTATATATAATAAAATAACCAGAACCAACAAAAGATAGTTTGTATTCTGTATCAAAGCAATTAAAAAAATAAGAGGCTTTACGTTCCAAATCTTTCAATTATTTTTTTTGTTATTTAACATTTATAAATCATAAACAGCAACAAGTCTAAGCACAGAGGTTTTTATGGTAAATTGCACCTAATATGAGCTTTCATCCTCCCCAATGCAACTAACTGGTAATTATGTGCAAGATTTGTCGAGTTGATCCAACATATTTTGTATAAACAGGTGCATAGTCATGCTTGACATGTTCACAAGTAACATGCACAAACATACAGTTCATGTACAGTCAGAGTTGAATCCAAAACAACGGCGGAATTATATACACTTGAGGAAGAAGAAGGAAGACTTGCAAGATGATGACCTTTGAGGAGATGACATAGCTGTTGTTTACACTACACATTCGACTGATACGGAGAAACACATTCTGCTTACAAATCGATTTTTTTTTTTTTGCTTCATAGTCAGTGTACACAGTTTTAACAGGACGCCACAGGGACAAAATAACAAGTATTGTTAGCATTTTGGAGAAAATCCACCTTCCCACGTACATTTAAACATTAAGCAGAATATCAACAATACAATGCCAGACTAGAACAGTTTTTAACTATTAAAGTGTAGACATTTTATACATGAAACTCATGCCGCCAGACCAAACAATGCTCTATGAACAGTATCTCAATAAAGAGATTACATGCCTCACATTTTAGCAAACATTCTATTACAGTATATATTTCTAAGCAACAATACTATAGAAATGAAACTCGGATATACCTTAGAGTAGTCAGTTTACAGCTTGTATAGCAGAATAGATTTAACGTCCACTAAAATTGATTTACTATACAGCCGTTATTGTCTATACAACGAGAAACACAAGTGAGAACCAGGCTAAGGGTAATAATGTAAATATTGATACTTTGGACATGTTTGTTGAAAGGTATTCTCATTTGTGTTGTCAGATATTAAGACATATTAGCTGAGTGTTGTGTCATTTTCAGGGGGAAGTACATCTATACTGCTACACAAGTTGTTTATTGACAACAATAAGTTTTATCCAAGTTTGATTTCTATAGTATTGCCCCTTTGCTAAACTATGAAGTGTGTACTGACGTTAGCGAGACACTACATGTATCTATCATCATTTGAAATACTGATAGGGTCGTTTTGATATGGGGAAAACTTTGAATTTCGCTGACCAACTAGCTTCCAAGATTCACACTCTGTCTTTGATCTCCTTTTAGCTGACATTCAACGCTAAAGTCTAAGCAGAAAGTAGACCTCTGGTTCTGATGAAAGGCGTGAGCCATTTGAAGGGGGTAAGAAGTCATCGGGACAATAACGATCTCCGTGTTGATCACCGTTTCCGTAGTGTAAAGATGTACAAGCTCCCTCAGGAAGCCCCCTGTCCTCCAGTTGGCCTAAGTATCCCGCAATGTAAGAGCCAGTAGAATGTCTGTTAATTGTGGGGTTTTGTAAGGCTGGTTTATTCCTCAAAACTACCCCACCCATGCTGGTGGTGCTGTTGACGGTGATGCCAGAACGTGGTTTCAGGGCTTCTTGCTGTCTTTCCCGAGCTCGATTGTTGATGTGTCGTACTCGGCTTTGGCTACGAGTCGATAGACGGCGAGTAAGAAGTGGGGGAGAGTCGTCAATGACCTGGGAAGTAGAGGGATTTGTGCTCGGGGATTGGGGGCATTTTTCCTCTTGATTGGACATTTCTCTTTCTGTATCCTCTCCGTCCAGACTGACCAGTTTACGCAACTGCTCAGTCAGGGGGTCACAAGATTGCGTGTGGAAACTTCCTCTTCCCCCCATTGTTTCCATCTTCTTTTGTTTCCTCATGTGGGAAGTGATAAAACTGCGACTAATGATGTGGTATTTGCTCTGGAAGTTACATGATATGTCCTCAGAAGTCAGGTCTCCAAGGGACTTGGACTTGCATGGAGTGCTGACTGTGGAATCAGCCTTATTCGACTGTGGAACAGTCGATAAAGAGCGTTGAGTTGAAATCTTTGGAACGTTGGTGTCAGACTGTACTTGGAGCCTAGAAACCTTTTGGTTCCATGAATGCTTGGGAAAGGGTAATTGGGTTTGGCTGTGAGCTTGTGAGTTTGAAGGGAGTGCTAACTCTACTGAGGATGCAATATCGGCATAGTCCACATGGCTGTACACCATTTCACAATCTGAAGAAGAGGAATACAGACTTTTATCCTTAGACATAGTTAGCGCAGAGGAAATGGGAAGACTTTCAGACGATAACCCATTCTGCAATCCCTCTTTCATGTTTAATGGCCCTTGTCTTCCTGGATGACGACTCCCAATGTAGCCTCTCAGTGGTGTTAATGACCTGTTATACTGAAAAGTCATTGGAGTGTTTTGAGGACTTGGGTAGCCGTTGTGACTCATTGGTGTGGATCTGGCAGGTTTAGAGTCCATGGGTCTATTGTTTAGAGAAGACTGGATGCTGGACTGGTGATTCATTAGCCGATAGGAATCCTGTGGGGATGAACACTTTGGAAACATTGGGTAGCCCTGAAGAGGCTCACGATACGGCAGAAGATGTTTCTGTTGGGAGTATTCCGGGGTGGACTCGTTTTGGTAAATAGCATTTTGTTTCGTAGGACTTGTGAGTGTCTCCCATCTATGTCTTGGTCTTGGATTCTCATCAACATTTATTTCCACCTCTGTGGAAGAGTTGCTTCTGGATGAAAAAGTACATCTTTGAGTAGAATTCCACTGTTGCTTAGGTATGGGAGTGGGTGGGTCAAACACTTCCTCATAGATACTCTCTTCTACGTCTTTGGGATCTTCATTTATTTTTCCCTTTGTGGGATTATCATCCCAACGCACAATACTGTGTACAGCATCTAATCCATGAACCACCTTTAGTAGAGAGGAAGCCATCTTATCTTCCTGAATGTGAACTTTCTGACTCTTTAGGTTGTACACCGACACAGATGACAGCATCTCCTCATCCAAAATGGTGTAAACCTCCTCAAGTTCAGCAGTTTCTGGACTGGATAAGAAGCTTGTGTCTACTTTAGACATTTTGCAAGGTGAAAGGGTGACATGATTTGTTTCAAAAGGGGGAGCTTTCTTGGCTGGGGATCTGAAATCTTGTGGCTCATGAGAAGAGTGATGAGCAAGGGTATGATTATGGGAGGAACTGTTTTGGTCAACAGTGCTTTCAAACTGACCAATCAAAGCAGATATAGACCCGTGTGTGTCTTGGTCATTGCCTAAAGACATGGCATCAATGAGTCTGGAGATATTACTGTCATGCAAGGAGGTAGGACTCTTTAGCTCACACTTTCTGCTGACTGAGCAAAGAGGAGGGGCCGTTGAGGAAAGAGCAGAAGAGGAGGAGGAGGACACTGAAGGTGCAACTGTGAATGTCGTGCTGGTTGAAGATGTTTCTGGTTTATCTGATCGACTTTGGCTATTGGTGGTTCCTACGGATTGGTCCTTAAGCTGGTTGACTCGATTGTTACCTGCTTGGTAGTTGACATAGTCGTCTTCATTTCTTATGCTACTTTCACCGATAACCAGATAAGAGGTCTCTCGTGGCTTGATGAGATCCTTTTTCCAAATGCTGTAAGTCTTAGAAGGTGATTGAACCCTTTCCCGAATTGAGGCTGATGATTTGGTTAGAAGATCCACTGAGGAAGACCTAGGTCTGTCAAAAGGGTATGTTCCTGTGGATGCAAATGTTTGAATATTAACCAATATAAAGATAGATACTGCAATTTGATGCAAGACATAAAGCCATCCAACCAATAGCAAAGACCACAATTAACAATCCAGCCAATACAATGGAAACAACAGACAGATGGATCACCATGTACGACGGAAAATGAGGCTTTGGAGAGTCCATGTTGGCAAACATCATATTGGGAAAGATATGGTCAAATGGATTGATAACCATGGGATAGAATGGCACAGCGATATATTTCTTATACCACTTTCAAATGGCCCTATACCACAGCATAGTACCACTCAGCTCGCCTTGAGTTTCCACCTGTAATTAGTGCTAAATGCATTGAACACATCAGTCTGAACAAAACCCGCCAGCAAACAACAACTAACGAGGAAAACAAGGGTCTGCTGTGTTTACTTTTTTGCAAGAAGACTACGAGAGGAGAACATCTACTGATGCAGTATGGTAGAGAGTGTGGAGCAACGGGTGAAACATATGTATATTCTTGCCATTTTCAGCTGTCTGGTGTCAAATGTTACAATAACAATTTGGTTGACCAATGAGCAAAGAGTAGGGGTTAATGTCACCCAAAAGCCACCAGGTCATAAAAAGGGTACTCGGTATTATGCGCCAATAAAACAATGTCAGTAACGTAGAAATCAGCGAGCCGAGTAGGTACCGTGAATGGAATAGGGCAGATTAGAATACACCAGGAAGACGCAACATCGGTATGTTATAGAACGATGCAACCTTCATACAAGAGGCATTTTAGATTACCTGCAGGAACATCCTAGTCAGTTTTCTACTATAAAGAAGCACAATAAATGAAGATGGGACAGAGAAGGCAATGTTAAGGCATCATGGAGAGCAGGAGTATTTTAAATGTAGCAGAGTAAGTAATTAAAGGAGCAGGATTGGAAAGTAGATTAGATCTAGTACACATGAGTAAAATAAGAAGTTAAAATGTTGTTTTCAAGCACAGTGGAACCTCGAAGGTCGAACACAACCCTCAATATTTAGTTGTAGTGTCTTTCCTTGCTACATTGTGCTTCAAATATCACGGCTTTTTTACATAGCAGATTATTTTAGAGGAAGTTTTATTCATGTATTATATGTATTCCAGTGCGGTATTTGTCTTATTTTTGTATCAATGTATTGTGCCGGTCGATCGAAGTTAGTGGGACTTCTGTTTCCGGGTTAAGGGTGAACAATATTTAACAAGAACACAACCAGCTACTTTTTCCCACGACAATCAGGATCCAACTTTTGGCAAAATACCTTTTTGATGGACTTCACCTTCAACGCCTTCCTCATCAATAATACTTCTCAACATTGGTGAGGCTTTGTTGCGAGCCAGGTTGAAAGACAACAGCAGGACGTGGCATCGGATATTCGGCATGACACTTAAGGCTAACTGAGACTGATATTAGCTATCAACAGATGTAAGGGCAAAGAGAAGATAAACTCTCTTGATTCAAGATGCACTTCATCTTGGACATCAATAACGCAGCTTTGGCGTGAGCGATGTGGAACAACCACACAGGACATGCTAAGCTAACACTGAATGCTAACAAGTTAAAAAAAAAAATTATAAACATATTGACCGCATTGCGACTGTTGACCATGTTTTTGCAAAACAACTCACGCCTGTGATCTCAACGTTTGGAAGTCAAGTTTTATTTAGCGGAATTAATCAGGATGTGGCCATGTTTTAGTGGCCGGGCGACGGCCATAACATTGATGTTTATATGATCCTCCGATAAGTACTGTAATCTATAGGAGAACACACTGAAAGCTACTATATTGGATGAAACAAGATTGGTGTTACTTCATGTTAAGACTATGTAATAATGTTAAATACATTATTTAGAAGGTCATAACAGTTTTTTATGCTCTAATTATGAAAATATTTGATTTTATAATGATATTCCTTTATCGTGTTCATGTCTGGTTCCAATCAACCACAATAAATGAGGGACAACTGTGTTTCTAAAAATGTTAGAAACACTCAACAGTCGGTTGCATTAACATTTATTAAAAGTTAGGGCAATGCTCAAGTTCAATTTTAACATACTGTTGTAAAAAACAAGTTACTGTACAAATACGGCGGCCTTGTTGGGTGTTGTTGGTAAAGGGTTTTCGCTTAGCATATTAGTTTTAATTTGCACTTACAGATGTAGCGAAGGACTGTAGTTACTGACAGTGGTTTTCTGAAGTGTTCCTGAGCCCATGTGGTGATATCCTTTACACACTGATGTCGCTTTTTGATGCAGTACCGCCTGAGGGATCGAAGGTCACGGGCAGTCAATGTTGGTTTTTAGCCTTACTGCTTACGTGCAGTGATTTCTCCACATTCTCTGAACCTTTTGATGGTATTACGGAGCGTTGATGGTGAAATCCCTAAATTCCTTGCAATAGCTGGTTGAGAAATGTTGTTCTTAAACAATTTGCTCACGCATTTGTTGACAAAGTGGTGACCCTTGCCTCATCCTTGTTTGTGAGGGACTGAGCATTTCATGGAAGCTGCTTTTATACCCAATCATGGCACCCACCTGTTCCCAATTAGCCTGTTCACCTGTGGGATGTTCCAAATAATTGTTTGATGAGCATTCTTCAACTTCCTCGGTCATTTTGCCTGTTGTGCCAGCTTTTTTAAACATGTTGCAGGCATCAAATTCCAAATGAGCTAATATTTGCAAAAAATAACAACGTTTTCCAGTTTGAACGTTAAGTATCTTGTCTTTGCAGTCTATTCAATTAAATATAGCTTGAAAAGATTTTGCAAATCATTGTATTCTGTTTTTATTTACTATTTACACAACGTGCCAATTTCACTGGTTTTGGGTTTTGTACAATGTCAAGGAAATTAAGTAGTCTATTCATATTAAACTTTGCAGCACATGTTCCATTCTTCATTTTGTTGTTATTGTTTGTTATTCCTTTAGCCATATTATACTGAGCAGCCAGGACAGAAAGGTGAGTACTGCTTTCCAAAGCCCCAATACGTTTAAAATAATGCTTATTGATTATTATTCTTTTGCCATTAAGCAAAACACATTAGAGTGTGGAGTTAATCCTTCTGAACCCTGGAGATAGAGTGAAGTCTCACACAACCTGTTAGATTTGAGGCTTATTATTCATATTTGTTGGAACTCCAGATTAGGACTTCAGGGGGATCTGACTTTGGAGATTCCACTGTATTGCTTAAGAGACAAAACCTGGCTATACTGTAATGTCAATAATGATTTAATAGTAAAAAAAAAAAAGGTGTTTTAAGCTTAAATGATTAACATACTGTACAAGATAGTACAATATGTTATTTTTGTAATAAATACCCACCAATGACTGTGTCTGCCCCTGAGTCTCGCTGTTCCTTGTCACCAGAGCAAAGAGTCAGCTGCCCTTGCAGGAGCCTGTCTAAAGGCATGGAGATGGGTCTGTGGGTGAGGGGGGGCAGGGGTTGGGGCCATTTTTCCACCCCTGGCTCCTTCCCTGACACACCCTCTCCGATGGCCTCTAGTCCCGCGCTGTTCTTGTGGTCCGACATGGAAGCTACAGATTCGGACAGCGCCATTTTGGTTTTCTTCCGACCCTTCGCTGGGGCACTGGCAGTGCGTCGTAGGAGGTGATCGCTGATAGATCGCTTGCGAAGACCTGCGGCGGTTGTATCCACGGAGGACTTGGAAGAGCGGTTGAACAAACCCCGGATACCTCGCAGCTGATTACCCTGGAGAACAATGGAAGAGAATAATAAGCCATTTTTGTCACTTTAATAGTGTACCGCAGTGGTCCCCAACCACCGGTCTGGGGACCGGCACCGGTCTGTGGCGCATTTGCTACCGGGCCGCACAAAGACATTAAATAATTTATAACCGACCGCATTTTCTCCTACTTAACTTTGGCCAGTCCCACCAGACGCTTGTTCATAGATGTATTATAAATCTCCTAATAGGAAGTCACCATTTGCTATATTTGTTACATCTTTGTCACATGGGACAATGCACATTAATAAATATATAAAATGTAAAGGTGCCAAATCGTAGCCAAAAGCTAGGTTCCATCTATCTAGGTCAGGGGTCGGCAACCCGCGGCTCCGGAGCCGCATGCGGCTCCTTGACCACTCTGATGCGGCTCAGCTACATACATGCCAACCCCCCCGATTTTCCCAGGAGATTTATGGATCTCAGTGTCTCTCATAGATTACTCCCAGGGAAAAAATAATCCTATTTACACTCTAATTACTAAATAAAGGGCGTGCCCTAATTGCACTGCAGTAATTGTCCTCTATAGCATTTACATACGGCATGCCAGTCCAGCCACATGTTGCATGTTGTTATTACTTGCACACACAGGAGACAGCAAAGCATACTTACTCATCAGCCACACAGCTTACACTGACGGTAGCCGTATAAAACAACTTTAACATTGTTACGTTACAAATATGCGCCACACTGTGAACCCACACCAAAAAAGAATGAAAAACACATTTCTGGAGAACATCCCACCGTAACACAACATAAACACAACACAACCATTACCCAGAATCCCATGCAGCCCTAAGTCTTCCGGTCTACATCCACACATCAACCCCCCCCCCCCCCCCCCCCCCTCTCCGTGCGTTGGTTGAGCGGAAGAGTTAGGGCTGCATGGGATTCTGGGTATTGGTACCGTCAGTGTAAGATGTGTGGCTGCTGAGTTAGTACGCCTTGCTGTCACTTACGTGAGCAAGCTGAAACTGCATTCTACGTGTGGTCGAGCAGGTACACTGTTAGGGCAGACTGTAGAGGGCGCCAAATGCAGTGTCATCACGCTCTGATATTCGGGAGTCTCCCGGGAAAAATGAGAGGGTTGGCAAGCATGACGCTATCAAGCGCCATTCATTCAAAACTCGCGGGCTGCGCTAACATCAAATTTCCACATTAAAGTGCGTGCCGGTGCGTGTGTCGGAGACCCCTGGTTAACATAGCACAAAGCATTTAAGCTTTGTATGCAGTGTTTTTCATTTAAAAAAATTTTTTGTGGCTCCCATTACTTTCTTTAATTTGTGAAACTTGCCAAAATGGCTCTTTGAGTGGTAAAGGTTGCCGACCCCTGATCTAGGTTGATGACCTAAGATCAGGGCTGATCAGGAAGAAAGTGACCATAGGAGTTAATGTGCATAAAGCAGATGGAGAGGTACTAAATTGTTGCATATAGTAATTATGCTGAAGAAAAAAAAATACACATCTCCTTCGGCCTAGTAAGTTAAAGTGCTGGTATTATTGCACATCGTCCTATTTCATAAGTAGTTAGCAATAACGGATGTATTTACGTATGGAAAATTGGACCAAAAAAAAGCTAACATTAGTGTATCTACGTATGAAATATTGCACAAAATATGAATACATAACTTTTAAAATGGAAATAGTAACCCACAAAAATCTATTAGAACTAATGTATAGTATTTCTAGCATTCTTATATATCCATGCTCTTGTCCTTGAATGTGATGTATCACCTATAACCCATCAGATACTAAAGCCAAAACAAAGCCTAGTACTAGCAAAAATTTGGAAAAAACTAAAGTCTATGAGAGCTTTTTTGCAAAGGGAAAAGGCCAGGGGCTCCTACTAATTGAATGTTATGGTGAGTTTTTTCATGTATTCATTTTTCATGCACTTATTTGCTATATCTGTCTGCCACACGTGGAAGGCCGGTCCGTTAAAATAATGCCTACATTAAACCGGTCCCTGGTGCAAAAAAGGTTGGGGACCCCTGGTGTACTGTATTTACATGCATTTATAGGTACTGCCAATAGATGGCCCCCTTATGTCTTTAGATGCCGCGGCAACACAAGTGAAAGGCCATTGTGGGTTATGCAAGCATGCAAAATAATAAAACCTTGCATGCTTCATGTGACTCGGGGGTTAGTGTCACACAAAAACACAATTTAAGATGAACAGAAACTGCATTTTGAAGTCATGCATTTAGAAGTTGGTACAGCACCACACAAAGCTGAAGGCATCCAGATACCTTGTTAGATCCTAGAAAGTGCATTATGGTAAAGCTGGGATTCAGCACTAGAGGACTCCACTAGAAAGACAAAGGATCCAAGTGGATAGGCACAGTTTTAAAGAAAGTGCATACCCTCAGGGCTTTCTTTCCAGAACTCGAACACCAGCTTCATACTTACTTTGCCGTAGACGTCATGCACTGACACATGCACAAAGATGGACGCCTCAGTAAGACCCTCTAGGTAGACATGTCTGTAACCTGGTGAGAGATTTTAAAAAAGAGTGGGTTCAAAAAATCACCAGAAATAGCCGGCCACGACAAGATGTCAAAGAAATCAGCTGAACACATAAATCCACCCTGTAGCCCCGACACTGTCCAAGCCTTAAGACGAAACAGCATCTCCTGTCTGATTGGGTTACCTATTATAGCCATGATGGGCCCGGCAGTGACAATTTGACAATGAGCATCCTCACTCTAGAGTTTAAATTCACATTTTCACATGCAAACAATGAAGGATCAAAACAAACCAGGCATGAGGCTGCTGAAGGCAACAGTCCGTTGCCCAATAAAGTCCCTTCCGATGGGGTCATGGTCCCAGACCAGGAAACGCACCAAAGCCACCTCAGCCATGTGTAGCGTAAAGGACAAGGTCTCCTCCCAGACAGGGTTGAAACCTACGGAAAAGGCAAATATATACTCAATGACAAGCGCTTTTCCTGTCGTCCTCGCCAGTTCCAGGTCCGAAACGGTTGTCAAAGTGTCCCAACTACTCGGATTATATTCTCAGCCATCTATTTTTCAGGTGAGATGCATGATTTATGATATACAATAAATTTACATGGCGCAAGGAAGCGAGGTGGCAGCAGAACCTTACCTGTTATTGACTATGGAGATGTGTTGTACATGAATGCTACTGCTGGTTGTCTCCACAAGCTGGATAGTGTGTACCACGGTGCACTGAGATTTATCACCAACTGCGCTCCCCTTACTCACCATTGCGTATTATACTCAATGGTTAACTGGAAATCTTTAAGTGCTCGACGCCTCAATCATTGGTATGTTTTCATCTACAAAACCATTCTGGGTATCACTCCATCTTATCTGTCTTGTCTTTTAACAAAGAAACAAGGAAGTCACAATCTTCGTTCAATGAATGTTCTGCAATTTGTCGTACCCAAAGAAAGAACTGAACTGGGCAAGAAAGCATTTAGGTTTTCAGCAGCGAAGGCTTGGAATAACCTACAATCGAATATTCAACTTCAAACCCTTGTTACGTTGAATGAGTTTAAAGCTTCTGTGAAAGGACTGCAGTCTACCTTGTCTGTATGCACATGTGTTATGTGAGCAAGTTTTAATGTCGTAAATGTGATGTTTTATGTATTTGTTTACTGTTTTTAATGTAACCTTGCTGCTGCCCTCTTGGCCAGGTCTCCCTTGGAAAAGAGATCTTTGATCTCAATGGGATTTTACCTGGTTAAATAAAGGCTAATAAATAATAAATAGAACACTCGATGATGTAAACGTAGGCACACCCGGGAGTGACCACGGCGCCGTTCTAAATAGTTTGCATTTATAATAATAATATCACTAATACTTGGTTAATATTCAAGTCACAAAATGTAAATTGAGTATTGTTGGTGCTTTTTGAATAGTTATTTATCGGATTTTATGGGCGGAATAGTGGCGCTCACATTGGCTGCGCTGTAAGGGGACTTTTATTTGTTACGGTTGGGTGCTCAGTGGCCTAGTGGTTAGAGTGTCCGCCCTGAGATCGGTAGGTTGTGAGTTCAAACCCCGGCCGGGTCATACCAAAGACTATAAAAATGGGACCCATTACCTCCCTGCTTGGCACTCAGCATCAAGGGTTGGAATTGGGGGTTAAATAACCAAAAATGATTCCCGGGCGCGGCTACGCTGCTGCCCACTGCTCCCCTCACCTCCCAGGGGGTGATCAAGGGGATGGGTCAAATGCAGAGGACAAATTTCACCACACCTAGTGTGTGTGTGTGACAATCATTGGTACTTTAACTTTTAACTTTAACTTTAACTAAAATGATTCCCGGGCGCGGCCACCGCTGCTGCTCACTGCTCCCTCACCTCCCAGGGTGATGGGTCAAATGCAGAGGATAATCTCACCACACCTAGTGTGTGCGTGACAGTCATTGGTACTTTAACTTTTTAACTTTAATGTGCTGGTCGTTTTCCAAGATGCAGACGGGACTCTGGAGGCACTGTGCAGGTTGGAGAATGATTTATTCTTCATAAATCAGTGCAGAATACAAAAATGCAGGAAAATACAAATTAACACAAAAGTGTGCCGTTTGCACGGGAAGCTATGGCAAAGGTAACGGAAAAGCTTTGCATAGAAAACAAGAAGCAAGAATCATCGGGCGTAACTGTAAGTGTTGCGTGAAGCAAACAAGGCAGCCAAACTGAGTGTGGCAAAAAGCAGGACTAAATAGCTGTCTGATCAGTGCCCGGGAGCAGGTGAGCGTCCCAAACTCTGATCAGAGGCAGGTGAAAATAATCAGCACCCATGGCAACCAAGAAAACACAAACCCAGGGGTGCTGAAACAGAACTAGGATCATGTTTTGTTTTACTAAACAAAACATGATCCGGGCAACGGATCATGGCAGTATTCACGTTTAATATGTAGAATGCTTTTTTTTTTTAATACATCCGTCGTCATGTCTTTCTTAATGATTGTGAATAATAGGCAAAACTTGCAGTTCCCCTTTAAGGGTAGATTAAGAAAAATATATTTGATCTCTCTTTTAAAAATGTTTACATTTATTGTCTTCATTTGTCCTTTATATTGGTGATCTACATTTTATTTTATTTATTTTATTGTATTTGCAAAACTAAAAGAAAAAAAGAGAGGAATGTGCGAATTGTATACATTTTATTTTTTTTTAATTTACATTTGTTATTTTACATTCTAGGAGACTATAATTTTAGCTTTGGAAACCTATTTAATTTTTACTTTGTACTTACTTGTGTCTATTATGAGAATACAATTTAGTTTTTTACAACAAACAAAATGAATGCATACAAAGCCTCAATATAGGAACCATGAGAAAAAATGGTGACTAAGTATTTTTCTTTATTGTGATTTAGGGAAAATTAATCAAATGTATTTCCTTTTTTTTTTTACTTTTTTACCTCTTTGAAGAAAAAAAAAAGATTTACATTGTTTTGTCGTCTTCTGTCTTTTGTTTTTACAATCTTTTATTTTTGAGCTATTGTATTTGTAAAGCTAAAAAAAATAAATAAGACAATTGAATGAGTTCATATTTATTTTCATTTCTAAATTTTTTTTGTATTAATTTAGGTTTAGAAACCTATTTAGTTCTTTATTTAAACCTACTTACGCCCATGTTGAGAATGCAATTTTGTTCTTTACAATAAACAAAAACCATGCATAAAATATCAATAAATTAACCATGATGAATAAAATGTAAAGTATTTTTTATTGTGATTTAGGGTGAATTAATAAAATCCATTTTCGTTGTTTTGTTTTTTCCTCTTTTAAAAAAACCCAACTATAATTTGGCTTTAGAAACCAATTTAGTTTTTACTTTTTACCTATTCATGTCTATGTTAAGAATACAATTTTTTTTTTTACAACAAACAAAGTCGATGCATTTAATATTAATATATATTTAATATTAAAAAAGTAATCATGAGAAAAACTTGTCTTTTTGGGGGCGGCGTGGCTCAGTTGGTAGAGTGGCCGTGCCACCAACTTGAAGGTTCCAGGTTTGATTCAACCTACTCCCAGTGCCACCACACTGGTTTAAATGTAGCTTAAAGATAATGGGTTTCACTGGGCTCTGTACCGAGGATGTCGTTGTGGCTTGTACAGCCCTTTGAGACACTTGTGATTTAGGGCTATATAAATAAACATTGATTGATTGATTGACTATGTAAAGCACTTTGAGTATCTAGAGAAAAAATCACTATATACATATAATTCACTTCACTTTTTTTTTAATTGTGATTCAGGGTAAATTATAAAATTAAATTTATTTTTGTATCTTGTTTCTATCTTCTTAGCTAATTGTATTTGTAAAGCTAAAACAAGAAAAAAAAGAAAACAGTGTGCCAGTTGTCTGAATTAATATTTGTTATTGTAATTTCTAAGTGACTATACAATCTAGCCTTAGAAAAATCAAAAAAAAAATCAATGCACATACAATCACGATTAAGTAACTATGAAAAAAAAAGGTGCAAAGTTTCTTGTTTTTTTTTATTCTAAATTGGGGTTACCCATGTATTTAGCTGACTTTATTTTTAAAGTTTAAAAAAATAAGACGGAATGTGCCAATTTTTAAAATTACTACTGTTTTGTCATTTAAATTTTTTTATTTAAATTTTTTAGGGACTATATATTTTACATGCAAAATATTTTGCTTCGTGCCATTTAGTGCGTGTGAGCTGGGCAACTGGAATAAATGTATATTCTGCTCAAATGGCTTATAAAAAAAAACAATACTCTGTATTTATTGTAAAAAAAAAACTATTGGGAGAGAAAGAAAAACACCGCCATCTTGCCTGCCCCAAATGCACAGTCATGCATCACTGGCTTATTGACTTAAAATGTGTGTGAATATTTAAATGACTCAAAAATATTTGAAACTTTTAAAGTGTCTGTAAAGTGCACTTTCAGCTTTTTGACACTTGGTAACTATTCCCCACGGGAGCTTTTTCCTGTACCCCTGTTGGGTGTCCTAATCTAGCGAGACATGAAGGGAGGCGCTCTGTTTACCGTATTTTTCGAACTATAAGCCGCACTTAAAATCCTTTCATTTTCTCAACACTCGAAAGTGCGCCGAATGTACGGAATAATTTTGGTTGTGCTTACCGACCTCGAAGCTACTTTATTTGGTACATGGTAAAATGATAAGTCTGACCAGTAGATGGCAGTCACACATAAGAGATACATGTAGTTTGCAATATGACTCGAGTAAACAATACCAAAATGTTATATGTTGCATTGAAAATAAAGAACATTTCACACGGTTCTCAAAAATCTATCAAAATGTTGTAGTACAACTTTGGTAAGCTATGAAGCCACACCGCTTGATGGATTGTACTGTGCTTCAACATACAGGTATTATTATGGTGTGTGTATAAGGTAAGACATACTACCGTATTTCCTTGAATAGCCGCAGGGGCGTTAATTAATTTAAAACCTCCTGTCACTCCTGCGTTTACCGGAAACCGGCGGGATGGCCGTGCATACGGTAATTATTTTAAAACCTCTTCTCACTCCGGCGTTTACCAAAAGGAATCCATAAAATTTAGGCGTGCGCTTTGAGTGTGATGTAAGCATACCATCATGAAAAGCACATTTAATTAAAAAAAACGTTATTATGGTCTTACCTGTATTTATAAATGGAGTCCATTTGCAGCTCCTTCTGACCAAAAGCATCGATAACTTGTTTATAGAAGTCTTCCTTATTTTCTTTCTTCAGTTTTAAAAGTCTCTGTTTCGATGGAGATATTCCTTTAATTATTACCTCCTGCTTCCATTGAAAGTCCAGTTTAGAAAACTGTTTTATTTTAGATACCGGTATGTAATCCCCCTTGTTAAAAGGAAGAAAAAAAAATCTCTTGCTGCGTGTGTTCACTTCTTCTGCAGTACCGGAAGTCGCAAGAAGGATCACTAGCGCGGCAGCGCCCTCTGCCACCAGGAGGCGGGAGTCATTTAATGACTTATACAGTATTTCACACACGCAGCTACGGTATATTAATAAAACATAGCTGCTTACTGTTCTCTTTAGCATACTGTACCGGTATTCAATAGCTTGGACCTTAAATCCTACTGAAAAGCTCTTTATCTTTTTTCCTTTGTGCGATTGTAAACTACTGAAAGCAGCTTCCTCCATTTTGAAAATGAGGACAGATGCGTCACTCGTGACGTAACGAATTTGACCCGGTGGAAGTTCTCGCCATATGCTAAATATTTTGCGAAACGAGTTTGACCCGGCGAAAATTATAGACATGCGATAATAAAATTAATATTTTGCGAAACGAATTTGATCCAGCTTCAATAATAAACCGGCGATAAGGCCAAGCATGCGTTAATTATTTTGAGAAACGAGTTTGACCCGGCAGTAATTCTAGACGTGCGAATACTATATTCCCTGCGCCAATTCAAGGAAATACGGTATCTGGCGTTTTGTTTCGCAATATTATGCAAAAGCAACGTTTCTTACCTTCTGGGACCTGCTAATCTGTATTTGGGAGAATTTGCGCGCGTCCGCTTTTGTAGTCCGTGGCGACACCGGAATCAATAAGCTTCTTCTTTTTCTCTATCTTTTCGTTATGGGACATTCATCCTCTACTGTTGCTATTTCTAGTATAAAGTAGTGTAAATTTCTTACTTATATCTGTCAGTAAACTCGCCATGAAAGCGCTAAAACATACCGGTGTAGTGAGTTTACATTATTCACCCAAGAAACTTTAGTTATTAGAGAGTTCCGGTCGGACGGCTGTTCACGGGACACAATTCCGGCATTGTTGTTGCACTCGTGAGCCACGGATGAGGAGATGCTGCTCCGTTATTGATTGAAGTAAAGTCTGAATGTCATTAAAACAGTTACCTACATCTGTTGACACTTCTTCCACACCCGTCCTTGCACGCTACACCGCTACAACAAAGATGACGGGGAGAAGACTCTGCCGAAGGTGAGCCACGTAATTAAGACCGCCCACAAAACGGCGCATCCTGAAGCGACTGACAGTAAGCGGATTGAAGATGATCTGTAAAACATCATCTATGCAACATTTTGACCAAAGAACCACCATTACATGTTATGTAGACCACAAGGAAGTGTTTTACATTTAGAAGAAGAAAAAAAAATCCTAATATGACCCCTTTAATGCGCCCTATAATCCGGTGTGCCTTTTTTATGAAAATAGACCTGCTCATCGGCAGTGCGCCTTATAATCCGGTGCGCCCCTCTGGTCCGGAAAATACGGTAATTAGTTGATCCCACCAGTGCAGCACACTCCAAAGCATTAAGTATTGTGGATTATATCTCTATCTGTATGTATATCTATTTAGTGCAGTGTACACTACACACAGCCTGTTGTAATGGATTAGAAAACAAGGCGGGTGTTGTTGGTGCATGGAATGATTTATTGTTTCAACTCTATTGTTTCAACTATTGCCATTGATGTAGATCTGTTTGATCTAAATCCATATTGACAGTCAGAGAGTAATTTATGCTTTTCTATAAATGCATCTAACCTGTTATTGAATAGTTTTTCTAATATTTTAGAGAATTGTGGAAGTAAAGAGACGGGTCTATAGTTTGTGAAGTGGTGTTTGCTCCCAGTTTTAAACAGAGGTATAACTTTAGCTATTTTCATTTCATTTGGAAATGCGCCGGTTTGAAATGACAAATTACAGATATATGTTAATGGTTTTGATATCCCTGTAATGACCTTTTTCACCAATGCCATACTAATGTCATTGGAGTCAGTGGACATTTTGTTCTTACATTTGTTTACAATATCCAACACTTCTTCTTCACCCACTGCATTTAAAAACATAGAATTGGGATTTCTCTCCAACAATCCCTCCATATTTTTACCAGTTGTCCGTGGATCTGGGATTTTTTCTGCAAGTTCAGGTCCAATACTTACAAAGAATTTATTGAAGGCATTAGCCACATCTTCAATATTATCATTTTCTTTACCATTTAAAGGTAATAGCCTCAAAAGGTCACATAGCACAGAGTGAAAAGGCTGGAACATACTGTAATATCAAGGCATTATAAAACCTAAAGTCATGAGCCAAATGATGCAACACACACAATATGGCTGAAAAAGGCCAAAGAGATGAATTACATGCAGGGACTAAGAGTCATGTGAAGTGAATGAAAATGAAAAAAGATCAATTACTCTTGCGTGTTTGTTCTTACCGTTGTCATCAACCACTCGCGTCTGTTCCTTGCAGCAGTCAACAGGCAGGCCGATAATCTCCACTTCCACAAATGGATCAATAATCTGATCAAATCGATTGGAATTGATAAAATGAACAGTTAAAAATCAAGCAACCTGAGATGTGATTTGTTTTCCTGTCACTCTTTTTTGCAGCGCTCAAACAAAACAAGCCACACCGGACACAACATTAGGTACACCTGCTAAATCTAATGATGGAGAGTCATCAATTGTTGCACCTTTACAAAGGTAATGACGTTTTGTTCATCGCATGCAACTAAGTAAAGTTACTAAAATGAACAAGTTAACATTTTTTAATTATCTAATTAAAATTAAAAATGAATTAGAATATTGATGTGGCGGTCTGCGCTGTTATTTTTGCTCAGCTTCCTGTTTATCCACCAGTATCGCCTGCCTCTCATTGCTGGTTCATTGTCTTATGTTCATGTCTCACCTTGCCGTTAGTGTGACCTGTATTATTTTTCTTCTGGCTGAAACGCCTCCTGTCTCTGCATCCTGGGGTCACGCCAACCGCAACCATGCGCGCAATTGAAATACATAAACAAGCACAAATATGAAATATACATGTATGGTATGTAATATGCCCTGCGATGAGGTGGCGACTTGTCCAGGGTGTACCCCGCCTTCCACCCCATTGTAGCTGAGACAGGCTCCAGCGACCCCAAAGGGAATAAGCGGTAGAAAATGGATGGATGGATGGTATGTAATATAAAATTGAATAAATCCATCACTATTTATTTGATGGTTCACTCAAAATTGCAATGTTATTTACTTCATTTTGTAAAGGCAGAAATATTAGCTTTAAATTCATTGTGCAGGTGTACCTAATGAAGTGTCCAGTAAGAGCATTATGACATTTAGTGTTTATTTATTGCACATTCTTGTCAACAACATCAGTAAACAACTAGTATTGTGTTTATAAACATGAATTTTGGCTTTAATTCAGATTTGTTTGCATGTTTGCCCATGTCTGGAGGCTAAAATAATGACTGTATAAAAAGTGTGTGTGTATGTGTGTGAGTGTGTGTGTGTGTGTTCTGGCAATGCTTACTTAATGGGGACATCGCTCTATATACACAGTCACCTTTACGGTATGGGGACAAAAAAACAGGTCCCCGAAAGGGAAACCTTTTTAAATGATAGTCAGATACATTCTGAAGATGCCTAAGTGATTTTTAAGCTTTGGCCCATAAAACACGTTTACTGGTTAGTTTGAGTGTGAGACATTTGCACAGCAGCCCCCTCATCGGGCTGTAGCTGGTACATTTAAGTGGTGAAACTTCCTATAAGAGGACAGCTGTAGTGCTGTATTCTGAGGATCATGTCATATTTAATTTGAACTTTTTATTTTATTTTTTATTTTTTATTTTTATTTTTTTTTAATAAATGGGTCCTCAGTAGTCATGTACAAATTTGTGTGAATTATGCAAAATTGTTTAAATTTGGTCCCAAATGAACCATATTAACTCTTTTCCCCCAGGGTCCCCAGTAAGAATGATCAAAAAAAAAAAAAAAAGAATGATCAGCACATTACTTCATCAATCCAGAGATTTAAAGACGTGTATGAGCTAACTGGGCAGTGGACATTTTACCTGTAGAAAGGGTGGTCCCCACAAGTGATGATCACAAACTTGTTCCCCATTGTAAATGATAACTAGTAGGTGTGTGTGTGTGTGTGTGTGTGTGTGTGTGTGTGTGTGTGTGTGTGTGTGTGTGTGTGTGTGTGTGTGTGTGTGTGTGTGTATGTGTGTGTGTGTGTGTGTTCTGGCAATGCTTACTTAATGGGGACATCGCTCTATATACACAGTCACCTTTACGGTATGGGGACAAAAAAACAGGTCCCCTAAAGGGAAACCTTTTTAAATGATAGTCAGATACATTCTGAAGATGCCTAAGTGATTTTTAAGCTTTGGCCCATAAAACACGTTTACTGGTTAGTTTGAGTGTGAGACATTTGCACAGCAGCCCCCTCATCGGGCTGTGGCTGGAACATTTAAGTGGTGAAACTTCCTATAAGAGGACAGCTGTAGTGCTGTATTCTGAGGATCATGTCATATTTAATTTGAACTTTTTATTTTATTTTTTTATTTTTTTTAATAAATGGGTCCTCGGTAGTCATGTACCAATTTGTGTGAATTATGCAAAATTGTTTAAATTTGGTCCCCCATGAACCATATTAACTCTTTTCCCCCAGGGTCCCCAGTAAGAATGATCAAAAAAAAAAAAAAAGAATGATCAGCACATTACTTCATCAATCCAGAGATTTAAATTTAAATGAGCTAACTGGGCAGTGGACATTTTACCTCATTTTTTTATGCCTCCACAACCTGTAGAAAGGGTGGTCCCCACAAGTGATGATCACAAACTTGTTCCCCATTGTAAATGATAACCAGTAGGTGTGTGTGTGTGTGTGTGTGTGTGTGTGTGTGTGTGTGTGTGTGTGTGTGTGTGTGTGTGTGTGTGTGTGTGTGTGTGTGTGTGTGTGTGTGTGTGTGTGTGTGTGTTTGTGTACCTCCCCACGGTCCCCCAGCATGGAATCAGGAGGTTTGGGCAGCTGCTGTCCACTAATGACCTTAAGAAGGAGCTGTTTCTTGGGATAAGCTGGAAGTGGGTCGTCACTAAATGGGTTGAAAGTGCCTGCAGGGGAGGTAAGATACAACATATTTGATGTACGCCATCACTCAATACATTATTACCAAATATGTGTTATATGTGTTTTATGTTGCACGATTGCACCAAGACAAATTCCTAGTTTGTGAACCCGTTCTCAAACAAAGGCAATAAAACTATTCTGATTCTGATTCTGATTAATATAAGCACACGGAAGATGCTCGGTTTGTTTCCTTCTGTGTAGATGAGGGGTCCCCAACCAGTCGATCTTTGGGACCTTACCGGTCGATCGCGAAAATATTACAAAACCCAAAACCAGTGAAGTTGGTACATTGCGTAAATTATAAATATAAACAGAATACAATGATTTGCAAATCCTTTTCAACCTATATTCAATTAAATAGACTGCAAAGACAATGTAATGTTCGAACTGGTAAACTTTATTTTTTTGATGCCCGCAACATGTTTCAAAAAAGCTGGCGCAAGTGGCAAAAAAGACTGAGAAAGTGGAGGAATGCTCATCAAACACTTATTTGGAACATCCCACAGGTGAACAGGGTAATTGGGAACAGGTGGGTGCCATGATTGGGTATAAATGCAGCTTCCATTAAATGCTCAGTCATTCACAAACAAGGATGGGGCGAGGGTCACCACTTTGTGAACAAATGCGTGAGCAAACTGTCCAACAGTTTAAGAACAACATTTCTCAACGAGGTATTGCAAGGAATTTAGGGATTTCACCATCAACAGTCCGTAATAACATAAAAAGTTTCAGAGAATCTGGAGAAATCACTGCACGTAAGCGGCAAAGCCCGTGACATTCGATCCCTTAGGCGGTACTGCATCAAAAAGCGACATCAGTGTGTAAAGGATATCACCAAATGGGCTCAGGAACACTTCAGAAATCCACTGTCAGTAACTACAATTGGTCGCTACATCTGTAAGTGCAAGTTAAAACTCTACTATGCAAAGCGAAAGCCATTTATCAACAACACCCGGAAACGCCGCTGGGCCCGAACTCATCTAAGATGGACTAATGCAAAGTGGAAAAGTGTTCTGTGGTCTGACGAGTCCACATTTCAAATGGTTTTTGGAAACTGTGGACGTTGTGTCCTTCGGACCAAAGAGGAAAAGAACCATCCAGGCTGCTATATGCGCAAAGTTCAAAAGCCAGCATCTGTGATGGTATGGGGGTGTATTAGTGCCCAAGGCATGGGTAACATACACGTCTGTGAAGGCACCATTAATGCTGAAAGGTACATACAAGTTTTGGAGCAACGTTGCATCCCAAGCAACGTCTTTTTCATGGACGCCCCTGCTTATTTCAGCAAGACAATGCCAAGCCACGTGTTACAACAGCGTGGCTTCATAATAAAAGAGTGTAGGTACTAGACTGGCCTGCCTGTAGTTCATACCTGTCTCCCATTGAAAATGTGTGGCGCATTATGAAGCCTAAAATACCACAACGGAGACCCCCGGACTGTTGAACAACTTAAGCTGTACATCAAGCAAGTCCGTCGATCACGGAGCCCACCGTCACCGTCATCATCATCATCATCATCATCATCACTCCCCTGCAACAGGAAGCTAACAAGCCAAATACTAGAATCTGTGAACATTGCTCCAAAATACGGATTTTGTTTTGATTTATTTACAAAAGTAAACATTATTTATTGATATCGATAAAACAAGGCGGAGGCTAAAGAAGGACTTCCCCGGTTATTCCCTCTTAGCCTGCTCGATGGCCTTGTGGTTAGATCGGTAGGTTGTGAGTCCAAACCCCGGCTGAGTCATACCAAAGACTATAAATATGGGAACCATTAAGGGTTGTAATTGGAGGTTAAATCACCAAAATGATTCCCGAGCGCGGCTGCTGCTCACTGCTCCCCTCACACCCCAGGGGGTAGAACAAGGGGATGGGTCAAATGCAGAGGGTAATTTCACCACACCTAGTGTGTGTGTGACTATAAGTGGTACTTGAACTTTTTAATCACTGATTAACTACTTCCGGTACTGGCGTAAACTGACTCGCGTCTCAAAGGTGACCATAGGATGGACAAATATAGTACAGTACTAAGACTATCGTGGACATAAACAGTTAGCTTCGGCAGCTGGGGGGCTCAAAGTGTGGCACAGGGGCCATCTGTGGCTTGTCATTGGACCTATGGGCACATAACATAAACACTAGCAAAAATTAGGAAAACAGCAATGAGACTAAAAAATAAATGTTGACAGTTGACATCAGCCAATAACAAAACCACAAAGCTTTGTATTAAAAAAAAATTTAAAAAATAAAAATAAAAAAATAAAAAATAAAAAATAAAAATATATATATATATATATATATATATATATGAACTAGGGTTGTATGGTATACCGGTACAAGTATAGTACCGTGTTACTAATTAATCATATTCGGTACTATACCACCTCTAAAAAGTACCGATCCCCGCCCCCCTTTTGTTTAACGGGCATGACGGTGCGTCGACACGTTTTACGAGCAGAGGAGCATGTTCGGCAGCGCGCAATCACGGAGTACTTACAAGCAGACACAGTGTGTAGACAGAAAAGGGAGAACGGACGCATTTTGGCCTAAAAACTAACGATAAAGTTGAAGCTATAACACTGAAACGCCCTCAAGAAGAGATAGATGCTTTAAGACATGGCTAGCTCGCTAGCAGCTAGCGTCCATCCGCAGTCGGCAGTGTTTTAGTTACTTTTAAATCACTAATCCTCGTCTCCATGGCGACAAATAAAATACGTTTCTTACAAGTATCATCCCTGCAGGACGAGGAATAGCTAAACATGCTTCACTACACACCGTAGCTCACCGGCGTCACAATATAAACAAACGCTATTTGTGGATCTACACCTGACATCCGCTGTAATGATACCAAGTACAGGAGTGTAGCTAGTCGATACTACTACGATTACATCGATATTTTTTAGCATCACAAAATCTTTTTTCCTTTTTAAAATTCATATTATCTTTATAAACTCTGTAAAGATGTCCCTGGAAACATGAGGACTTAAATTATGACCATTGTATGATCCTGGAACTACTTGGTATCGGATCGAAACCTAAATGTGTGGTATCATCCACAACTAAAGTAAAGTATCCAAACAACAGAATAAGTGATTATTACATTTTAACAAAAGTGTAAATAGAACATGTTAAAACAGATAATAACCAGATATTAACAGTAAATGAACAAGTGGATTAATGATCCATTTTTACAGCTTGTCCCTCATAATTTTGACAAAATAATAGAATGGAAAATGACACAATATGTTACTGCATACGTCAGCAGACTAATTAGGAGCCTTTGTTTGCTTACTAATAAAAGACAAGTTGTCTAGTATGTTCACTATTTTATTTAAGGACTTAACTGCAACAAGAAACAAATGTTTAATGTACCCTAAGATTTTTAAATAATGCAATTTTTTTGTGGTCCGCTTTATTTAGAAAAGTACCGAAAAGTACCGAAATAATTTTAGTACCGGTACCAAAATAATGGTATCGTTACAACACCACCCCCATCTTAAGTCTCTATTTGATCCCCCTAATGACATGTAAATAGTGTAGAGCTGTTACCTTTACACATGGGCGGGGGCTTGAGGACGTAGCCACTACCTCCATTCACCATAAACTTCGATCTGTTAAGCTGCATCATTCTGCCCTCCGTCTGGTAGTTCAGGGCCACTGAAAAGAAAAGTGTTGCTGTTACTACTGCAATGTTGTAGTTATACTAGAGTGACTAATGCTTTGGGAAAGTGGGAGAAAAAATATGGCTCTCTTTGACCACTTGATCATTTATGAACAAGTATGAGATAGGCTCCAGGATGTAGTACAAAGCACAATGTTGTAAAGGCGCTAAGGGAAAAAAAACTGCTCAGTCAGCAATAATACTGCTAATGTATTCCTTGTAAACAACTTTACAAGTGTAAGACTTTTATAGCAACAGCTGAATAGCACAGGTATCATTTTAAAGTGCATGCAGAGGTAGATAATGCTGAACACTCATGATACTAATGCAGCTAGTGCCCTCTCGTGGAGGTAATCAAAACAAATACATCAGGAGGTTGCCTACAGCCACAGCCGTTGATGACAATATTTTACCAGGAGTTAATAAGAGACCCTAGTAGTTGTTGGAGGCTTGATGGACAGTTAAATAAAATGCATTAATTGGAACATTTGCAGTAATGACAACATGCAATTTTGTTCGAAATTGCGTGTGAATGATAAAAAGCCGAAGCCAAACTGATATGCTACCAGTTAGCATGGTAGCCAAATAGCGTCAAGCAACAAAATATTTAACTCTTGGGTGTATACTGGCAAAATGAGCAAAAGTTAGCATGTGTAAAATAATATATTTGAGTCGAAGGTGTATACCAGTAAAATTAACAAAAATAAACTAGCATGCTAAAAGTTAACATTCGGAATATAACAAAATATTTGACTCTGAGGTGTACACATGCAAAATGAGCTAAAACAACTAGCATGCTAACAATTAGCATGCGTAAAATAACAATATATCTGAGTCGAAGGTGTATACCAGTAAAATTAACAAAAAGAAACTAGCATGCTAAAAGTTGACAAAATATTTGACTCTGAAGTGTAAACATGCAAAATGAGCAAAAGCAACTAGCATGCTAACAATTAGCATGCGTAAAATAATATATTTGAGTCGAAGGTGTATGCCAGTAAAATTAACAAAAAGAACCTAGCATGCTAAAAGTAAACATTCGGAATATAACAAAATATTTGACTCTGAGGTGTACACATGCAAAATGAGCGAAAGCAACTAGCATGCAAACAATTAGCATGTGTAAAATAATATATTTGAGTCGAAGGTGTATACCACTAAAATTAACAAACAGAAACTAGCATGCTAAAGGTTAACAAAATATTTGACTCTGAGGTGTAAACATGCAAAATGAGCAAAAGCAACTAGCATGCTAACAATTAGCATGCGTAAAATAATATATTTGAGTCGAAGGTGTATGCCGGTAAAATTAACAAAAAGAACCTAGCATGCTAAAAGTAAACATTCGGAATATAACAAAATATTTGACTCTGAGGTGTACACATGCAAAATGAGCGAAAGCAACTAGCATGCAAACAATTAGCATGTGTAAAATAATATATTTGAGTCGAAGGTGTATACCACTAACATTAACAAACAGAAACTAGCATGCTAAAGGTTAACAAAATATTTGACTCTGAGGTGTACACATGCAAAATGAGCGAAAGCAACTAGCATGCAAACAATTAGCATGTGTAAAATAATATATTTGAGTCGAAGGTGTATACCACTAACATTAACAAACAGAAACTAGCATGCTAAAGGTTAACAAAATATTTGACTCTGAGGTGTAAACATGCAAAATGAGCAAAAGCAACTAGCATGCTAACAATTAGCATGCGTCACGTAACAAAATGTTTGACTCTGAGGCGTATACCAGGGAAATTTGCTAAAGAGTTAGCTGACATTAGCATACTAGCAATTGACTACCATTACCAAGGAGCAGTTTTGTTTTTACTTTGGTTTGGAACGGTTTGAATCAATCATCAAAATGTGGAAGTAGTAACAGTTTATAATAGAGAAAAAATGGGAAATCTGGCCATTTTTCGGTAATAAAAATTCGATTTGAATGTCCTGAGTGGAAGGTGTGAAATAGGTTGAAAATTGTGGGAAATGAGGATGTTTGAAAAATTGCCTAAATGGGCAAAAATGTATTCCTGGAAACGTGGAAATTTTTGGAGCATTTTGAGAATGTCATGGTCTGAATCGGATGAAAAATGTGAGAAAATAAGGCAAACGAAAAAAATGGGTGGAATATGACAAATTAGAATACTATATCAGCTTTGTTAAATACCAACAATGATGTGGCAATTATCAATGCTTATTAACTTTTCAGTGCAAGACTATTTTAAGCTTTCCAAATTTGAGAGGAGAACAGTTTAGGTTAAGTTATTTTTTCTCTCTTCTCTGGGCACACAACTAAAAAAGACACGTTTGGATGAGTTGGGTGTGGAAAAAAGCCAATACCAACACATTTTAGATTTAAGTACAAGACCAAAGTGGAAGCGGCGTGTTTGTATTGTCTCCAGGCCGGCGGACAGGCGGCGGTCTTACCCAGCTGACAGCCAACGTTCCAATAGAACTGGGGGTTGAAATTGGACGAGTCAATGCGGTACGCCGAGGGATAGATTCGTGACAGCTGCCTCTGATTGAACGCCAGGAACTGTTCCGCTCTGTGATTAACCAGAGACTGGGCTCTGGTCTCGCTGAATGACAGGACGTCACCGGGTGTACCTGAAGATAAACACGGGTGAAGCGTATTAAAGACTTTAAAATTGCGGGCGTCACTATTATCTGGCAGGTGTTGGCTTTCACCTTCGTTCAGACACTCCTGTGAGGCCACAGAGTTGGTGAAGACCACCAGGTTTGACAGATCCCGACTCAGCTTCATTGTCTTCCTCTTCCTTCCTCCCCTAAAACAACGGCCAAATGACAACAGGAGCAACAAAAAGAGTGTTTTCCAGGGTGGCGAACAAGCGGTATTAGAATGCTTGGGCAGGCAAAGACAGAACGCTTAATAGAGACGCAGTCAGCGTGAGGCTCTGCGTGACTTCCACGACGCCTCCATTGAGCCGCAACATGCAGATCATGAATATGCAACTAGGGACACTGGCTGCAAGAACAAGCAGAGATGAAGACTCCTTACACCAGACCGGGGCCGTTAAGCTTTTCAATCTGGCCCGCCGGACATTCCCCCCAAATTTTGTTATATCTTTAAAATGGAAACTGTAGCTGCCATTATGATGTGCAGTGATGTTTTCAAATGACCGTAAGTCTTGAACTACACAAAGGATTTCAATGGTCGGAATCTGCGCTTTTGCATGATATACTAGTTACTATGGCAATCTAATTAGTTACTATGGTAATCTAATTAGTTACTATGGTAATCTAGGTCACAGCAGCTCAGACGAGGCACCAAGCAGTGTGGGTGGGGAGCGTTTCAACAGAGTGTTTCCAGAGCGGCCAGCCTGAAATGCGGGTGTCAGGGACAGACGCGGAAGGAGATTTTTACAACAAAGTTCTAAAGCTTAGTGATATATCAGATGTATCAGATTGTAGGTGGATTTTTTTTTTACCCTTCGCGTTCATATTTTGCATTTTTGTTGCGTTTCGCTTGATTGTAAAATATGTGGATGGAGAGGGGGTGTGATATGTTGTCAATATTCAGTGTTTTATCGTTCATAGTTAATATTGTAAATCCCACAATCTTTATTCTCATGTACATTCTGTGTGTGTCATTCAGGAAAAAAAGTTACAAATTCCGTTCTGTTTTTTAAGGCGGTCTGTCATAACGTTTTTAGCATTCAATCAGACATTATTGTGAGGTTTTGTATTAGTGTTCCTAAAAGTAGGACCCAAACACAGATACTCTACAGCAGATTTTCACAGCTTATATATATCTATCTATCTATCTATCTGTCTATATATATATATATATATATATATATATATATATATATATATATATATATATATATATATATATATATATATATATATATATATAATATATATATATATATATATATATATATATATATATATATATATATATATAGTATATACATCTTGTTGGAGGTACCGAACCCCACCAGTTTTATATGCGCATTCACCGAACCCTTCTTTAGTGAAAAATAAAATGTTTATTTTTTTCAAATTCAAGACAAAGTTATATGTTTTTGGTAACACTTTAGTATGGGGAACATATTCTAAGTAACAAAGACTTAATTTATGTAACGACCTGGTCGCATCGTGGTGCGAGGTGTTCTCCCAAGGATGCAGACGGGCTCGGACACAGCTTGCAGGTAGGAAAATGATTTATTTCCACAAATAAATCATATCAGGGAAAAAAACAAAAACGACTAGCATGGGAGCTAGCAAGCAAAAAGAATAGCATAGCCTGAAAGCTAGCAGGAATAAAAAAAAAAGGTCGATACTTGTTGCATGTAAGCAAATTAGGAAGCCAGGCAGAGTGCTGCCCGGGCGAAGACTAAATAGCCCTCTGATTAGCGCTTGGGCAACAGGTGCGCGTCCCAAACGCTAACCAGAGGCAGGTGATCACAATCTGCCGTCATGGCAACAGAAACCAAACAAGGTGCTGAAAACACATGTGACTTGAACGTAAAACTATGATCCGGGCAGCGGATCATAACAATTTAGAGTTATTTGGACACTAGGGGAACATATTCTAAGTAATAAAGACTTAATTTAGAGTTATTTGGTTAGGGTCAGGGTTAGAGGGTTAGGGTTATAATAAGGCCATGCCGAATAAGGCCTTAATAAGTACTTAATAATGACTAGTTAAGACCCAATATGTTACTAATTTGCATGTTAATAAGCAACTAATTAATGGTGAATATGTTTCCCATACTAAAGTGTTACCATGTTTTTTTACTGGTGCATAAAATGAACCGTGCATGAACATCACCTTGTTCAAAGAACAAAACCAACACAGTGCATACACTCACAACAAATTACACACCTGCAAACCAGTCAGCTGTTGCCGTATCCGTAATACGCCGATAGGGAGAAGTTTGTATTTACAAAATCAATTAAAACGCATCAGCAATTAAAACATATACCGTAAATTTCTCTGCTTGGCTTATGCAACTTCCGGTCAATAAAGTTTGATTCAAAGTACACACTTCTCAAAGATATATTAACTGCCCTGACCATATGATGGCGACAAATATACATGCAACAATGTTAATTAAATGACAACCATGACAACAACAAGAGTTTACAACTTTTAGTTGTAACAGAACAGCTACTGTCAACAACTTGCAATCTGATTGGCTATCGCAACTGTCTCTCAACTCTATGTTCTCAAATTCATCCGCTAACGGTCCCGGTGAGTATCCAATCACAGGATGCCTAAATGTCACGTTCAACGTGGGCCAGCTAGAAGGCCTTACTGACAACAACTCGTG
>NC_084740.1:9549948-9564948 GCF_033978785.1 Entelurus aequoreus | reverse complement strand
TTCAATAAAGAAATAAAGTGCAAAAATGTCAAAGCATCATAACAAACAGTTATGTCAAATAGCAGCAGAAGTGCACTTTTTGGAGAGCTGTATTATTTTCAGTTTTGTGCCCAAGGGACTGATTTTATTTAACACTATATTATTATTTATACACCTATAGTGATCACAGAGATAGGTTGTTTTTGTGTTACTGTATATATTTGTTTCTCTGAAAAATGCCACTTAATATACTTTGGGTAACAACAGTCAATATTTATTTATTTTATTTAATTTTTTTAGGTGGGTAACAGTCAATATTTATTTATTTATTAGATTTTATTTTTTTATTATATAATAAAAGTGAGCTTTTGTTAAACCAAATATTGTGTGTTTTTTTCCAGATACAACAACCTATCTGGACTCGATAAGAGAATCGATAAGGAATCGGTTCGATAAGAGGATTCGATAATAGGCTCGAACTCGATAATTTCTTATCAAACATCATCCCTATATATATATATATATATATATAGATAGATATATATGTTAGGTCAGGGAAAAAACACAGAGGCTATTTCATCCCCTGAAGAGCAGGGAAACCTGCGAAACAGGCTTGTAGGGATGAAATAGCCTACTGGTCACACCTATCATTACACCATAAATAGCTTAATAGCTTCGAGGTCGGTAAGCACAACCAAAATTATTCCGGGTCATAAGGCGCACTGTCGAGTTTTAAGAAAATGAAAGGATTTTATAGTCAGAAAAATACGGTATATAGTTCATTTTATATCGGGTCATCTTATAGTCGGGTAACACAATATAAAAAAATAAAACAAATCGACACATGGAATGAGTGCCCTATTAATTATACTTATTTTTTCATAATGTTTTGACACCCTCAGCTAATAAGGGCAACCCAAATATAATAACCTGCTGTTACCCCTGCAAACTACCGCTTTTATGTAACCACAAACTGTCACATTATGAGCTCGTAAAGTCAGCATTTTGTTATATTGGGTACCTAATGTGTTTTCAAATCGTTTTTATTTTGAAAGCCATGCGTCCTGAAACTGCATACAGTATAAAAGGTGCAATAAACAATGAATTTAATGCTCCGCAACAAATGGTGATGTTATGTCATCATAGGGATTAGTTATGTATAAAACATAAGGGATGCATGCCTTCTAGTGCAGTGCACTCCACTACACTCACCATTGCATAAGGCACCCAAATCTATTATGTATGAGGTAGGTCAAAGGTCACCTGTTAAACTGTCCTCCGCCGTCCCTTCCAGATGTCTCCTGGTCATCTTCCTCCTTTTCTACAGTTTGGCAAGTCAGCCGAGATTTGGAGTGCCGCTGGGAAAAACAACACACATTGTTTTATTTTTCCAATGCACGTTAAGCCAAATAAAGAGCGGAATTGCACGTGTGTACACTTCAGGACGTCACATGCATCCAATGTAGCAATTTGCATGTGCTGATGTGAGTGGGCTTTTTCCCCCTCAGCTTGATGTAATTAGTGTCAGGTGTTTGATAAGGTGCTAGGTGCCTCCCAGCTTGAAGAGCGGTTTAGAAGAGGACGCGGGTCACAACAATTACAGCGGCGAAGCACCTTGCCAGCACATTAGACGCCGTGATGCGCGCACGCACACGCGTGCACACGCGTGGGAGGATGCAAATTGCCCGTGGTTAACATAAGAATATAACTGAGGGTAAAGACGTAAAACAATAAAGGGCCATCAAAATACTACATTTTTAAATCAGATGAATCACACTTTTGAATTTAGATTAATCATGATTAATCACAGGTTATTATTACAAGTGGACAATGTAAAATTAGCTTAAAAAAAGAGCTCAATATTTGGACACAAATGCAATTTTGTCGTCAGAATGTCACACAGAAGGATTTTAATAATAATAATAGATTTTATTTGTAAAAAAGCACTTTGTATTGAGTAAACAACCTCAAAGTGCTACAGTGTATTAAAAAATAAAAATAAAAAGATAATAAGAAATTTAAAAAAATTAAAACTAGAACAGCCAAATAGCTAGAACTAGTATGCATATATTAAAAAAATGGCTTTTTTTTAAAAAGAAGGGTTTTTAAGCCTTTTTTAAAAGCATCCACAGTCTGTGGTGCCCTCAGGTGGTCAGGGAGAGTGTTCCACAGACTGGGAGCGGCGGAGCAGAAAGCCCGGTCTCCCATTGTTCGTAGCTTTGTCCTTGGAGGTCGGAGGAGGTTAGTCTGTCTGGAGCGGAGGTGTCGTGTGGAGGATTTGGGGGTGAGTAGTTCTTTGAGGTAGAGGGCTGCATTACCATGGAGGCACTGGTGGGTTAGTAGGGAGACTTTGTATTCAATCCTGAGTGGAACAGGAAGCCAGGGAAGGGATTTGAGAATTGGTGTGATATGGTCATATTTCCGCACTCTCATCAGGATCCTAGCAGCACTATTCTGTATGTATTACAGCTTCTGAATGTTCTTGCTGGGGATCCCGACAAGAAGTGCGTTGCAGTAGTCTAGCCTCTTTTTAACATGTTTGACTCGAATGCAAGTCATTTATTTTCCCCTATAACTTGGTAACAGTTTTATCTTAACTCTGCATTGACCTGATCACCGACCGTATGAAAACAGGCGCCACTTCATGGTTCTCTGGAGGCGTGCTTTCTGTGGGTGGGGGAAAGCACGCCTCTTCTTTTCCACCGGAGCGCTCCAATAAAACACACTCAGATCTTCAGTTTCTAGCCGATACTACATAAAAATAACGTAAAATAACGCAGTAACGCATCACGCAGTAACGGTAACTGACTTACTGTATATAAAAAAATAACGCGTTAGATTACTAGTTACCGTCGAAACTAACGACCACGCAGTCTGATAGTTTATATATCAATGATGAAATCTTAACATTGCAACACATGCCAATACGGCCGGGTTAACTTATAAAGTGCAATTTTAAATTTCCCGGGAAACTTCCGGTTGAAAACGTCTAGATATGATGACGTTTGCACGTGACGTCAATGGTTGAAGCGTAAGTATTGGGACACATTTTATCCCAATACAAACAGCTCTGTTTTCATCGCAAAATTCCACAGTATTCTGGACATCTGTGTTGGTGAATCTTTTGCAATTTGTTTAATGAACAATGGAGACTGCAAAGAAGAAAGCTGTAGGTGGGATCTGTGTATTAGCGGATGGCTGCAGCAACACAACTGGGAGGACTTTGAGTTGGATAGCAGACGCGCTATCCGACGCTAGCCGCCGACCGCATCGATGATCGGGTGAAGTCCTTCGTCGTGCCGTCGATCGCTGGAACGCAGGTGAGCACGGGTGTTGATGAGCAGATGAGGGCTGGCTGGCGTAGGTGGAGCGCTAATGTTTTTATCATAGCTCTGTGAGGTCCCGTTGCTAAGTTAGCTTCAATGGCGTCGTTAGCAACAGCATTGTTAAGCTTCGCCAGGCTGGAAAGCATTAACCGTGTCGTTACAGGTCAAGGGTTTAATTGTATTGTTGATCTTCTGTCTATCCTTCCAGTTAGGGGCTTATTTCTTTTGTTTCTATCTGAAGTTAAGCCTGATGCTATCACGTTAGCTCCGTAGCTAAAGTGCTTCACCGATGTATTGTCGTGGGGATAAAAGTCACTGTGAATGTCCATTTCACGTTCTCGACTCTCATTTTCAAGAGGATATAGTATCCAAGGTGGTTTAAAATACAAATCCATCATCCACAATATAAAAAGGAGAAAGTGTGGAATCCAATGAGACCTTGTACCTAAGTTACGGTCAGAGCGAAAAAAGAAAGTCCTGCACTGCACTCTGTCCTTCACTCTCACGTTCCTCATCCACAAATCTTTCATCCTCGCTCAAATTAATGGGGTAATTGTCGCTTTCTCGGTCCGAATCGCTCTCGCTGCTGGTGTAAACAATGGGGAAATGTGAGGAGCCCTTCAACCTGCGACGTTACGCTACTTCCGGTACAGGCAAGGCTTTTTTTTATCAGCGACCAAAAGTTGCGAACTTTATCGTCAATGTTCTCTACTAAATCCTTTCAGCAAAAATATGGCAATATCACGAAATGATCAAGTATGACACATAGAATGGATCTGCTATCCCCGTTTAAATAAGAAAATGTCATTTCAGTAGGCCTTTAAACTGTTGGACAATTTGCTCACGCATTTGTTCACAAAGTGGTGACACTCGCCCCATCCTTGTTTGTGAATGACTGAGCATCTCATAGAAGCTGCTTTTATACCCAAACATGGCACCCACCTGTTCCCAATCATCCTGTTCACCTGTGGGATGTTCCAAAAAAGTGTTTGATGAGCATTCCTCTACTTTGTCAGTCTTTTTTGCCACTTGGGCCAGTTTTTTCAAAACAATTCCAAATGAGCTAATATTTGCAAAAAATAACAAAGTTTACCACTTCGAACGTTAAGTATCTTGTCTTTGCAGTCTATTCAATTGAATATAGATTGAAAAGGATTTGCAAATCATTGTATTCTGTTTTTATTTACGATTTACACAATGTGCCAACTTCACTGGTTTTGGGTTTTGTAAAACATTATTTTTTCGCCCATTGTTCTGAGCATGTGAGCGAGATAAACTCACTTTCTATCTGATGCTTTGTGTTTCATTTGCAGCTAATCTGAAGCTCAATCTAATTAAAACTCAAGAAAAAAGAACCTTCTAAGGACCTCACCTTCTGTTTGAGTGTGGCAATGAAGGACCTGCTTTGGGATTTCTTCAGAACCCCCCTGGAGCTCTGCAACACACACACACACACACACAACACAGTATTTGTGGGGGACCTAAAAAAGACAGTAAGTCGCTTCGTAGCTGAAGGGGCTGCATCGGACGTCAGCCAGCAGAACATACATGGAGAGAGAAGGGTAATAATTAAGGAAAACAACACAGGAAGGAATGCGACTGCAGAATGTAAAAGACAGTAGGAGAAACCCAACAGTAGTCAGAAAACAGAGGCTTCTAAAAAAAGCACAGTGTGGAAATTAAATATTAAGTAAGGCTGTGGTACACTTTTAGTTTCACGTCCCTTTGGAGCCTTTTTTCTACATGTTACATGACATACAGCTGATGTTTGCAACCGGCCGTGTGTGTGTGTGTGTGTGTGTGTGTGTGTGTGTGTTGCATCCAGAACCAGCTTTTTCCCCCCCGTGACGCACGGGGATGACATAGTTTCACGTGTGTTTTCAAGCATAACTTATTTCAGTGTTTTTCACATTTTTTTCATTAAAAAAAGGGCACACCACCAGCAGAGAACGTTAAAAAATGAAACTCCACGAGGTCGTCGTGCCTTATTTTGAAGTGAATTGTATTTATATAGCGCTTTTCTCTAGTGACTCAAAGTGCTTTTACATAGTGAAACCCAAAATCTAAGGTACATTTAAACCAGTGTGGGTGGCACTGGGAGCAAGTGGGTAAGCGGGGATCGAACCTGGAACCCTCAAGTTGCTGGCACGGCCACTCTACCAACCGAGCTATACCGCCCCATGAGTTTGTTGGTGTTTTCTTGTGTGTAGTGCTTTAGTTGGTGTTTTCTTGTGTGTAGTGCTTTAGTTCTTGTCTTGCGCTCTTATTTTGGTAGCCCTTCCTGTTTTGCTGGTGTTTTCCTGCAGCAGTTTCATGTCTTCCTTTGAGCGCTATTCCCCCGCACCTGCTTTGTGTTAGCAAGCAAGGCTATTTAAGTTGTTGCTATCCTTCTTTGTGTGGACATTGTTGATTGCCAAGTCATGTACGGATGTACTTTGTGGACGCCATCTCTGCTCCACGCGCTGCAAGTTTTTGCTGTCGTCCAGCATTCTGTTTCTGTTTACTTTGTAGCCAGTTCAGTTTTATTTTCGTTTTGCATAGCCATCCCTAAGCTTCATTGTCTTTTTCCTTTCCCTTTTATTCATTTTTGGTTTAAGCCAGGGGTGTCCAAACTTTTTGACTTGGGGGCCGCATCGGGCTAAAAAAATGTGGTTGAGGGCCGAAAGCCGACTGCACGTAAAGTAACTATATACATATATATATATATATATATATATATATATATACATATATATATATATATATATATATAGATATATATATATATATAGATATATATATATATATAGATATATATATATATATATATATATATATATATATATATATATATATATATATATATATATATATATATATCTATATATATAGATATATATATATATATATATATATATATATAGATATATATATATCTATATATATATATATATATATATATATATATATATACACACACACACATACATGTATACATATATATATATATACATATATACATGTATAAATATATATGTATATATATATATATGTGTGTATACATACATACATACATACATACACACACACTTATTATATTAATTGTAATATAATTTGATATTAAGAGTATGCAAAAGTTTGACTTCTACCTTGTTTACTTCTGTGACAACCTCCTTAAAGTATTGTAATCAATCAGAAATGATCAAGCAGCTAAAATGCACCAAACATGGATAAGTATGGAGAGTCTTTTAAGCATTTTCCCATCACGCTTTGTAATTTACAAAAAAATGTTATGGTTATTGGACGTTTTTTATAATATCCACAAAGTTCAGTGACCATGTCTGTTTACATTTTGTGTTGGTTGGATTTTTTCGATTTTTTTTCTTTTTTTGCACCATGATTAGGGAAGGTTATTTGCATTCGGTCGTATAAATAGATGCTGCACATTCCAAACATAAAAAGTCTTTGACCAGGAAAAACTCATGTTGTTCACTAGATCGTGTCAAAACAGCAGCATTTAAAGTGTTATACCTTTAAAATGAATATAAAATTCCTTATTAAACTCATGACGTGTCGCGGGCCAATTTGAAGACACCGGCGGGCCGCATTTGGCCCGCGGGCTGTACTTGGGACACCCATGGTTTAAGCGTTACATAACTTTTTACCTTTTGCATATTGGGTTCACGACAAACCGTCCTCGTCTCACCCGATGCATTCCGACTTTTACAAAGCAATTAACTACCTGCTGCCACCTACTGACGTGGAGGAGTACGTGGTTACCCTGCCGAGTTTTACACAGCACAGACACTAAGGAACAGCACATTACTTGCAGATTATAATTATTGATTTGCAAAAAAATATTTCTTAGACCAATTAGGTGAAGTTGCATAATTTCCCACGGCACACCAGACAATATCTCACGGCACACTAGTGTGCCGCGGCACAGTGGTTGAAAAACACTGACTTATTTGCATCGTCAGTACTGGACTGCTGTGGTGTACCTGGCGCAGGTTTTTCTGGAGGCCTTGGTGCGTGGCCCTCAGCAGGGCTCTGATGCTGAAGCTGTCAGTGTCTTCCTTGTCTCCGATGCGAGACTCCTTGAGGAGAGAGTCCAGTTTCTTCCTGATGTGGGACTCCACTTGGTGATGACCGTTTCCCTGTGAGGAAGAGGAAAGGTAAGCAGGAAGGAGGGAAAGCTGCATTGAATTACTGTATTTTTTATTGGGTGCACCTTAAAGGGGAACTGCACTTTTTTCGGAATTTTGCCTATCATTCACAAAACTTATGTAAGACAAGCACAGACGTTTTTCTTTTTTATGTATTCTAAATAGTAAATACATGCGTGCAAAAGTCTGATTACAATGGAGCCTATAGGAGCCGCTTACATACTGAATATATATATATATATATATATCCCAGGTATTATATATACACTATATTGCCAAAAGTATTTGGCCACCTGCCTTGACTCACATATGAACTTGAAGTGCCATCCCATTCCTAACCCATAGGGTTCAATATGATGTCGGTCCATCTTTTGCAGCTATTTCAGCTTCAACTCTTCTGGGAAGGCTGTCCACAAGGTGTGTTTATAGGAATTTTCGACCATTCTTCCAAAAGCGCATTGGTGAGGTCACACACTGATGTTGGTCGAGAAGGCCTGGCTCTCAGTCTCCGTTCTAATTCATCCCAAAGGTGTTCTATCGGGTTCAGGTCAAGACTTAGGGTACATTAAACATATGTTTCTTATTGCAAGTTTGTCCTTGAATAAAATAGTGAACATACTGGACAACTTGTCTTTTAGTAGTAAGTAAGCTAACAAAGACTCCTAATTTAGCTGCTGACGTATGCAGTAACATATTGTGTCATTTTCCATTCAATTATTTTGTCAAAATTATTAAGGACAAGTGGTAGAAAATTAATTATTACTCTACTTGTTCATTTACTGTTAATATCTGCTTACTTTCTCTTTTAACATGTTCTATCTACACTTCTGTTAAAATGCATTAATCACTTATTCTTCTGTTGTTTAATACTTTACATTAGTTTTGGATGATACCACAAATGTGGGTATCAATCCAATACCAGGTAGTTACAGGATCATACATTGGTCATATTCAAAGTCCTCATGTGTCCAGGGACATATTTCCTGAGTTTATAAACATAATATACATTTTTTTTAAACGAAAGAGGATGTTGTGATGCCAAAAAATATCGACGTAATCATAGTAGTATCGACTAGATATGCTACTGTACTTGGTATCATTACAGTGGATGTTAAGTGTAGATCCACCAATGGCTTTGTTTGCATGTTGACGGCGGTGAACTACGGTGTGTAGTGAAACATGTCTCACATGGTGGACCGGTACTTTTCAGAGACGGTATAGTACCGAATATGATTCATTAGTATCGCGGTACTATACCGTACAACCCTAGTACACTGCAAGCGTCAGTATCACGCCTTATGAGAAAACCGGCTAAAGGTGGGAACAGATACCCTGCTTGGCACTCAGCATCAAGGGTTGGAATTGGGGGTTAAATCACCAAAAAAAGATTCCCGAGCGCGGCCACTGCTGCTGCTCACTGCTCCCCTCACCTCCCAGGGGGTGGAACAAGGGGATGGGTCAAATGCAGAGGGTAATTTCACCACACCTAGTGTGTGTGTTTGTGTGTGACTATCGGTGGTACTTTTTTAACATTGCTAAAGATGTAGTCCCCATTTCCACCGTCGAACGCGAGGGGTTTGTTTGCCTCATCAAAGTCCTCGACCCCACGTACCAGTTGCCAAGCCGGGCATATTTCGCACTAGAAATGCTGCCAGAAATGTACGACAAAGTGAGGAAGATCATAGCCGCACAATTAAGTCAAGTCACTTACTTGGCACATCTGGTAGGACCACAGAACTGTACGTCCGTGACAGTCCATTACATCGTCGACTGGGAATTAAAAAGTGCCTGCCTGCAAATGTATTTTGTATCTGAGTTTGATACATTTTGTATTATTTGCACAGCGATGTCATTTATTTTATGTACAATGAATATTTTTCGGTTTTATGTATACATTCTTTGTTTTTTCTATTTTATTTATGTTCTGTAATTCTGTGCTACTTAAACGGTTTCTTTTCTGTGCTGTAATAACCATCCTGACTTACTGGGTTAATAAAAGTGCCACTGACTGTTTACAGTACAGTTGTCATTCACTTCAATTTCAGTGAATTTCTTTATCCTTTATATGCATACTTTCACTGGAAAATATATTGAGATATACAGTACAGGCCAAAAGTTTGGACACACCTTCTCGATTCCAACCCCATTAATAATGCAAGAAATTCCACTAATCAACCCTGATAAGGCACACCTGTGAAGTGAAAACCATTTCAGGTGACTACCTCTTGAAGCTCATCGAGAGAATGCCAAGAGTGTGCAAAGCAGTAATCAGAGCAAAGGGTGGCTATTTTGAAGGAACTAGAATATAAAACATGTTTTCAGTTATTTCACCTTTTTTTGTTAAGTACATAACTCCACATGTGTTCATTCATAGTTTTGATGCCTTCAGTGACAATCTACAATGTAAATACCGTATTTCCTTGAATTGCCGCCGGGTATATAGTATGCGCCTGCCTAGAATTACCGCCGGGTCAAACTCGTTTCGCAAAATAATTAGCGCATGCTTGGAATTACCGCCGGGTCAGAATGACTAATTTTTAATTAATATCGCACTGCCCTATTAAACAGTGTACATTTTCAAAATATAAAATTACACTTTTGGGGCGTGGTTTCATTTGCAATCTGGAAATGCCTCCAGAAATGGAAATGCTGCAGTCACATGCAGAAAGTGGGTTATAAATGTGAATTTGGAGCAACATTTACGCAAAACTTACACCAAAACATATCCAACCCATTTTATGTAGACCACAAGGAAGTGCTCAGTGCGCTATTTAAAAAATTTAAAAAAATGTTAATTACAAAAGTACACTTCATTCATTAACGGTGTTACAAAAAAGATCAGTTAGAATAATACATAACGTTGGATATAGACAACATACAAATCCTTTATTTATTGAATCAAAGATACTGAAATTCCACGACATAGTGAATTTGCAAACAGCTAAAATTATACACAAAGCAAACTATAACCTGCTACCCAAGAATATACAACAATTCTTCTCAAAAAAAGAGGAGAAATATAATCTTAGAGAAAAATGTAATTTAAAACACTTGTATGCACGTACAACACTTAAAACCTTCAGTATATCAGTATGTGGAATTAAATGATGGAATGGATTAAGCAAAGCAATCAAACAATGTACTAATATGATCCACTTCAAGAAACTCTTCAAACTTAAAGTGTTTACAAAGTACAAAGAAGAAGAACCATGATAAACATTCTGAATTTATTTAATTCATCCATTCTTTCACTCTCAAAATAATCTTACTTATCTCATCATATGAAATGCAACTTACTTCACCAATTATTATTTATCTATTTATTTTGATTGTGATTACTTATGGAGTACATTGTGAATAAATTGAGAACAGGAAGTGAACAAAAAAGTTTAGCAACTGTTATGTAAAAGATAAAGGGGTAGGATTAAATAAGCTCTGCTTCTTCCTACTCCTTTTCGAACATGTTGAAAAGAGAAACTGGAAATTGTGATGTATCATGTTGTATGCTTGCATGTTCGAAATAAACTCAAACTCAAACTCAAACTCAAATGTTTCCAAGTTGATTTATGGCATTCTACCTTCCATCGACACCCAGGCATTTTTCCTGCGCATATCTGTCTGCTCAATCTGGTGGGTCGGACCCAATGCAAGCGGACTCTTTTTTTCCCCGAGGTTGCCGCAGCGACAAATTACCACAATGACACTATTTGCATGAGTGGCAGTAACAACAACAAAGCAACAATGTCTTGCCATTGCAAGCAGATTGTAACAGTGTCAGCATTTGTATCCAGAGCTGCCCCCAAATGCCTTCAACAATGTTTTGATGAAGTAGTTTCTGCATAATTCCGTGATAACAACATAATGTAGCCTTCATGTGTTTGTTGTGCTTGGTGGAGGCATTACCGTATTTTTCGCACTTAAAATCCTTTCATTTTCTCAAAACTCGACAGTGCGCCTTTTAACCCGGTGCGCCTATTGTACGGAATAATTTTGGTTGTGCTTACCGACCTGGAAGCTATTTTATTTGGTACATTTTGAAAGCTATTTTATTTGGTACATTGTGAAATGACAAGTGTGACCAGTCACACATAAGAGATAAGTGTAGACTGCAATATGACTTAAGTAAACAACACCAAAATTGTTGAAAATATAGAACATTACACACGGCGCTCAAAAATCTATCAAAATGTTTTAGTACGACTTTGGTAAGCTATGAAGCCGCACCGCTTGATGGATTGTACTGTGCTTCAATATACGGGTAGTATTATGGTGTGTGTAATAAGGTAAGACATATAATCTGCTGTTTTGTTTCGCAATATTACGCAAAAGCAACTTTTCTTATTTTCTGGTACCTGCTGATCTGTATTTGGGATCTGCATAAGTCCTGAAAATTTGCGCGAGTCCGCCTTTGTAGTCCATTCCGGCTCCGTAGTCGATAAGCTTCTTCTTTTTCTCTATCTTCTTGTTATGGGACATTCATCACCTGCTTTTGCCATTTCTAATATAAAGTAGTGTAAACTTCTTACTTATATCTGTCAGGAAACTCGCCATGAAAGCTCTAAAACATACCGGTGTAGTGAGTTTACATAATTCGCACAAGGAACTTTAGTTATTAGAGAGTTCCGGTCGGACGGTTTTTCACGGGACACATTTCCGGCGCCCTATGGTCCGGAAAATACGGTAGTTATAGTTCTGAATGACATAAAAACAACCTCTAAATCCTGACCCTGAATGACAATCTACCTGGTTAGCAACGCTATCCAAATTCCTTATGGTGCTTACTCCAAACCCTGCACTCTGAAGAACCACCGCATAATACGGTTTTGTTGCACAAGAAGCAAAGAAGGAAGGAAGCAATTATCCAGCATTTCAGGCCAATGGCGTTAAATTTCACAACACAGCCGAAGATGCTTATCTCTTTGTGATTTAATGAGCTCGGTATAAAAAGCTCTCGTCAGTATAAAAATCTGCTACCGCCACTTTAAAAAGGCAAACATCATCCAAAGCGGCAGCATCTGCGGCCCAGCGCCTCCAGCTAAATATGGGAGAACAACGCCGTGTTTAGTCACACAGGGGAACCATCTGACAGGCGATCGGAGAGCTTGCCTGCTTCATATATGCAGTAATAAGGAGAAATGGGACACTAGGGTGCATCAACATATGTGAGGGCTAGAGAAGGACCATAGAGAAAGGCATTATGGAACAGAAGGAACAGGCTTGAGATGGTATGAAAATGTTGGCATTTCCCTCACAGAATATCCAAGCCTTATGAATGCATCTGCATAATTAAACGTTGATCCTTGTAAAACATAAATGAAGTGGCAATAATTCAAATTAACTGATTGAGTGAGCGTTGGTTTTAATCTCTTGAGTTAAAGTTAAAGTACCAATGATTGTCACACACACACCAGGTGTGGTGAAATGTGTCCTCTGCATTTGACCCTTCCCCTTGTTCACCCCTTGGGAGGTGAGGGGAGCAGTGAGTAGCAGCGGTGGCCGCGCCCGGGAATCATTTTGGTGATTTAACCCCCAATTCAAACCCTTGATGCTGAGTGCCAAGCAGGGAGGTAATGGGTCCCATTTTATAGTCTTTGGTATGACTCTTGGTATGACATTCTTGTGATGATCTATCACATTCAGGTCTTGTTATGTTTCCTTAGTTGGTGGTTATTTCCGGTCAGCGCTTAGTTCAATTTCCTGCTTGTCTCCTGTTAGAATAATCATGTATATATATTATCACACAACTTTAGTATGCTTAAAGTCCATTGCTATCATTATTAGCTATTGTGCTCAAGTTAGACTTTTGTATCTGTGCAAGGACGAAACTTCTTGTCTGAGGGGTGGCCTCAACTGCAGATGTTATCTTTGTTTTAGCCCACTAACAGCCAAGGACTTCAAGGACCTCAACGCAGATAAGACGACAGCACGCAGGCGAAGCAGAGACAACAAGGACCTCAACGCAGATAAGACGACAGCACGCAGACGAAGCGGAGACAAGGCGAAATCACAAGGCCCCAGCACATTCCGCCACGTATTGTGCGTACCGGACCTGCTTTGCATGATATATGTGACCACTCCTTTTAGAGGCGGCCTCAGTGATGTTGACTGTGGAACTCCTGAATAAATAGAGGGATGCGGGAGCTGTACCTTAGAGCGTAGGGCGAGACTGTGACTATGTGTGCAGCGCCATGCGTTCTCCCCATGAGCTAAATTGAACTCTGTCTCTGCATGATTCCTTGCTTCTTGTCGGTTTAATAGATGTCATCAGTGTTTGAACCTGACATTTCCCTGAGCGCTATTTCCCCTCACCTGTCCCTGATTGGCAGCCTGGCCACACCTGTTTTCTATCAGCTGGCTGCTATTTATGCCTCCCTCGCCTTCCAGTCAGGGCTCGATGATTGTTTCCTGTCTCCAGTTTCCTGGTTCCTGTTATCCTATTAATGTCTGCATCTTGGGGTTCACCGCCAACAGATTACGACAATTCTGCTTTTGTTTAGAAATGATCCCCAATCCCACTGCTTTGTTTCTGGAGTTAATCTTAAAGCGACCCCATTCTAAGCAATCCAATGCTGTGCTTGGTTTGACTACTTTGTTTGACTCCTGCACTAATCTGGACATGGCAGGTACACTTTCACTGGCCCTAGCACCCTGGCAACAGGTGGTACTCAACCTACAATTTAAACATGTCCTATAACTAACAGGGTCGTTTGTCCCTCCAGTCATTAATGATAACCGCCATCTTGCACAATACAAATAAACACAATGACTCGAAATAATCACAAAAACTTGGAAAATTGTAGTAATAGAGTGTGGGTGCTGGCAAGCAGGTAGTCTACACAGTAGAAGACAACATATGTTTCCCCGATGTTCTCATCCAAGGCTGAGAAATCCTAAATGTATTAAATTACATTAAAATAAACGGCAATGACTTTCCAGGCGCTACAGTTCCACTCCAGCCCTGTAGGTGGAAGTAATGTGTAGCAAAATCTACTAATCTGGAACTTTCATCAGCTGGTTCTGGTGGGTCTCTACCTCATTGGTACCAATGCCAGTAGCAAGAGGAATAGTTTGACCACTATTTATTTGTTCCACACTACACCGCTAATTTACATGCAACTTTGTGGATAGGAAGCACAAAGGAGTCAATTTTGATCCAGTTTGAAATTAGAATGTGGAATTGGGAAAGAATTTGCTCATAATGGAACAGCCAACCCCCTCACTCCACAATGCAAATGGTACGGTCTTATTCATTCACAACATTTTACGGTACTTTTCAATACCTTTCGATACTTTTTTTAAAATAAAGTGGACCACAAAAAATGGCATTATTAGCTTTATTTTAACAAAAAATCTTAGGTTACATTAAACATATGTTTCTTATTGCAATCAAAGAACAATTTTGTCCTTAAACAAAATAGTGAACATGCTAGACAACTTGTCTTTTAGTAGTAAGTAAACAAACAAAGGCTCCGAATTTGTCTGCTGACGTATGCAGTAACATATTGTGTCATTTATCATTCTATTATTTTGTCAACATTATAAAGGACAAG
>NC_084740.1:9539948-9547448 GCF_033978785.1 Entelurus aequoreus | reverse complement strand
AGTATGTACCACTCGCTCTGTTGTCCCCACATTGAGTGGACCCCCACCACCGCTTCACCTTTATGCTGGTCTAAATATAATAAACAGCCTGACTCTAAATGATTCATGTGACGGCACATATAAGGCACATTCCTCCACAAACGCATAAACGCACAATCTGCAGCAGATTGTCAGAAAAAGCTCCCCGAGAGGCTCTTCAAGCCGAGTGGGAGCCCATTAGCGAGCATTTCCAAAGGTGTGAGTGGGAGGGGAGATTTTCTGAGCTTTTCCCCAGAAAATCAATGGCAGACTTTCAGGCCCCTGCCGACTCTTGGCAGCTGACATCCTCGCCCTCACTTTTCAACGACGCCACATTTAGCCCTCCAAAATAACACTTTGACTATTTTCTTGATTTGGTCTAATTACTCTCGGCTGCAGCGTCCTTCTTAGAAACGATAAAAAGCTCTCCAGCTAGAATTTAAAGCGGAGTATAAGATTTTGTGGGGAAATCAATAACGCTCTTTCTCCTTTCGGACCTTTGCTCTGGAGAGATACAACCTTTCTAAGGAAACAATGCAGGCTGTCTTCACATTAAAAATGTGTTGTCTGTCCGGAAGCTTGCTCTTTGTCGCCATAGGAGTGAATAACTCCTGTGCTACTAGATAAGTGAGTCTAAGCAAGAGAGGATCATTGCACGCCGCACTTCTGCTTAAAAAAAGTGTTTTTATTTTTTTGCTGGTGCTGCTCCCCCAACAAACCACTGCAAAGTACAGGGCAATGGCTACCGCAGACTGGTAGAAGAGCTCCAACAGCTTGCTACATACATTAAAGGCCTACTGAAATGAATTTTTTGAAATTTAAACGGGGATAGCAGATCCATTCTATGTGTCATACTTGATCATTTCGCGATATTGCCATATTTTTGCTGAAAGGATTTAGTATAGAACAACGACGATAAAGTTTGCAACTTTTGGTCTTGCCCCTACCGGAAGTAGCGTGACGACACCGGAGGAAGGACTGCTCATATTTTTCTATTGTTTACACCAGCAGCGAGAGAGATTCGGACCGAGAAAGCGACGATTACCCCATTAATTTGAGCGAGGATGAAAGATTCGTGGATGAAGAACGTGAAAGTGAAGGACTAGCGTGCAGTGCAGAATGTATCTTTTTTCGCTCTGACCGTAACTTAGGTACAAGGGTTCATTGGATTCCACACTCTCTCCTTTTTCTATTGGGGATCACGGATTTGTATTTTAAACCACCTCGGATACTATATCCTCTTGAAAATGAGAGTCGAGAACGCGAAATGGACATTCACAGTGACTTTTATCTCCACGACAATACATCGGTGAAGCTCTTTAGCTACTGAGCTAACGTGATAGCATCGGGCTTTACTGCATATAGAAACAAAACAAATAAGTCTTTGACTGGAAGGATAGACAGAAAATCAACAATACTACCAAACTCTGGACATGTAAATACACAGTTAATGCTTTCCAGCCTGGCGAAGCTTAACAATGCTGTTGCTAACGACGCCATTGAAGCTAACTTAGCTACGGAACCTCGACAGAGCTATGCTAAAAACATTAGCTCTGCACTTACGCCAGCTCTCATCTGCTCATCACGACCTGTGCTCACCTGCGTTCCAGCGATCGACGGTACGACGAAGGACTTCACCCGATCACCGATGCGGTTGGCGGCCCGGAGACGGAGGAAGTCAAGGTGAGGTCGTTTGGCTAGCGCGTCTGCTATCCTCAAAGTGCTCCTGGTTGTGTTGCTGTAGTCCGCCGCTAATACACCGATCGCACCTACAGCTTTCTTCTTTGCAGTCTCCATTGTTCATTAAACAAATTGCAAAAGATTCACCAACACAGATGTCCAGAATACTGTGGAATTTTGAAATGAAAACAGAGCTTTTTGTACTGGATTCAATGGGCTCCGAATACTTCCGCTTCCACTGTTGACGTCACGTGCAAACGTCATCATATCGAAACGTTTTCAGCCGGAAGTTTGCCGGGAAATTTAAAATTGCACTTTATAAGTTAACCTGGCCGTATTGGCATGTGTTGCAATGTTAAGATTTCATCATTGATATATAAACTATCAGACTGTGTGGTCGGTAGTAGTGGCTTTCAGTAGGCCTTTAAAGGACCTGAGCTACCTCAGGAAGTACAAAACCAAAAACTAGTATAGTTTGCACGTTGTGTAAACCGTAAATAAAAACAGAATACAATGATTTGCAAATCCTTTTCAACTTATATTCAATTGAATGCACTGCAAAGACAAGATATTTAATGTTCGAACTAAGAAACTTAATTTTTTTTTGGAAAATTATACAACTTAGAATTTAATGGCAGCAACACATTGCAAAAAAGTTGTCACAGGGGCATTTATACCACTGTGTTACATGGCCTTTCCTTTTAACAACACTCAGTAAACGTTTGGGAACTGAGGAGACCAATTTTTGAAGCTTTTCAGGTGGAATTCTTTCCCATTTTTTTTTTTAGCATAGCATTGCCTGTTTTCCGTAAATTAATAAGCATGTTGAAAATTGAAACGACATGTTCTAAAATGGCCATCTAGACAAAGATATCAACTAAAATCAATAATGATAATCTTCATCGACTATATCGCAAGGTTCAAACTCAATGTTCAGGGCCCTCGTATAACAAGTTAGCTTACGCACAAAAACCTGGGGTAGGCCCTTTTTCACAGCAAAGATGTATCAAAACTCACGTTGACATGGAAATGTGCGCTGCCCCACGTCATACGCACATTTCTACAGGCTGTGGACACTTGGGTGACACACAGAGGTGGTCGCTCGGGCTTTGCTAACATTTCATTTGAACAATGTAAAAAAAATTGAGGCAAGGACATTAAATTAGCTTTTTCACCAATGCATTTGTTGCTTCATATTAATATTTGTAAGGACATATATCAATTCATCTAGGCCAGGGGTCGGCAACCCAAAATGTTGAAAGAGCCATATTGGACCAAAAATACAAAAAAAATCTGTCTGGAGCCTCCAACAAATAAAAGCCTTGTATAAGTGTTTGTTATGTTTACTAAGAGGAGATGACGGCAACAGACACCAGGGAATAATATGTACAATAATTTATTATATATATATAGTCAATATATATATATAATAATACAAAACAATACTAATAAACTATAGAATGGTGTGTGACAAAATCCAAGAGCGTATGTGTGTGACTATGTGTGTAGATTAGCTGTTGAGTGTTACCGTAAATGTTGAATGAGGAAGCAGACAAAACCAAAGAGGGCAACGCAGAAGGGATCCGAGATTCCCGTGAGGTCCGTGGGGCAGAGAGAGGCGTCAGAGTCCGGGGGGGAGCAAGTAGTCGAGGAACGAGGGAGGCAGTCAAAGTCCAGAGGGAGATCCAGGAAGAAATGAGACGCACAGCTCACTTTCAGGGCGACAGAGGGTAGGTACACCATTGAGAAACTAAGTTCCTGCCAGGATCCTTGGGTCCACTGGTCCTTATGCTGCTTGTCTGATTAGACCCAGGTGCGCAGATAGCAGATTGTCTCCGGCTGTGGAGCTCACAGCAGAGCCTCTCGGTGCTCCCGCAGATGAGGGAGAAACAGACTGCGCGTGCACCGTAACAGTGTTATAATGAAGGCAACACATGATGTATGTGTCTATATTAGCCTACTATCAAAATGACTGTGTCACAGGCTGACGCAAATCTTCGTTGACAGTAATCTACACATTTTTACAACATCGGAAAACATTAGTAAAACCGACGCTTCTCAGACGGTGAGATAACTCCTGGCATAGAATGGCCAAAGGTATAGATTTGTGTGTCCAAGATAAAGGAAACGGCAGGCTTTAATTGATTTATTACAATCTTTGCAAGTTGGATAACGTTTGCTGTGGTATGGAACAACATGGCACACAAACAACTATCAGAAATGAGCTCAAATATACCTACAAACGAAGCATAAAGATGCAACGTGTAGTCTAGTCTAGATAGCACGTTAGCTTCGATTAGCTTCCAATCATGCGTGACCAAATATGCCTGATTAGCACTCCAACAAGTCAATAATATCAACAAAGCTCTCCTTGGTGCATTCATGCACAGCATAAAACGTTTGGTGGACAAAATGAGACAATGAAGGAGTGGCATAAAACACGTCTTTCTGTGTCGTAGAAAGTTGTACTTGTAATCAAACGACGGCGAGTTCAAAGACCGCTGAAATTAGGACAAAACGGCGCTTGCTGAATACTCATCAATAAAACATGTTTAATATAAACAGTGGGATTTTTAGATCTTTCTCACTGGCACTCATGAGGGCGGACGCTTCCCTTTCCTCTCCCTTATCTCTCCTGCTTGCTTCTTTGTCTTGTCTTGTCTTAACTTTTTTTGTTGCCTCTTTTTGCACTGCTCTCCAAATCTAAACATTGGAACTATTTAACTGGCCTCAACGAAATTGACAAGATCTTGGATTTGGGGGAACCTGCTTGTCGTGACGGAGCGGTTGTTGCTGGACACACGACGGACTTTTGGGAGAAGGAGGAGTGCCGCGTGCCTGGCGACCCTCGAGGACGTGCAGATATCTACCTATTCGGAATTATGACAACAGGACATCTGCTGAATGGAGTAAGCGTTGCTCTGGTTTGTCGGCAAATTGGAAGTTGCTGGGAATCTTCAAAGCTGCCACAAATGATTGGAGGATGCGGGAAGAACTGTGGACACTCTTGTGATTTGAATCACAGCGGACTGTCTGCCCCACAGGATTTTGAGGACCAGTCATAGACAATTTAGAGTGAAAAGCACATTTTTATTTTCACTCGCATACAAAACATTCTAACTTGGATTGTTTCCCTGGCTTCGAGACTCTCCCGAAGGACAGTGCGGCGAGGACACAACAAACTCCCTTCTTGTCTCTCAAGGACACACACCTGTTGTTGTTGACTTTGGACTGACTATCGGCTGCACAACAACAACAAGGCCGCAGAACAGAGACACACTGCAGGCTTACACACACACACATGCATCCACAAAAAATATATGCCACACACACATACCCCACCCCCAATCCAACGCCCTTGACGCAAATCCCATAGGGGTGATGGACTGATGGGCAGCGCCTGAGAGCTGCAGCCTGCCACCATGGCCCCCCGCTCCCTCCCCTCTGTTGCTAGATATCTCGAGATGTACGTTGTAATATGTATATGTGCTTTGCTATGGAGGTTTTTTTCCCACTCCAGACTGGGCCCCCTTAGGAGCACAGTCTAGATTGTATTTTTGTACTCATCCTTCCCCAGTGTTGACCTTTTTCCCATCTTTTACGGGGCGCCTTGTGGCGACCCATCAGCGTTCCTGTTCTGTAACCCTGTACACTGTTTGTTTGTCTAATCCTGAACGAGTTTGTGCTGAAAACAAAGTTTTGTTGTACTTGTGCAATGACAATAAAGACCTACCTACCTACCTACCTACCTTTTAACAGTTAGGAAGGTTTGTGTCATGTTTGTCTTAAAGAAACCATATTAAAACAAAATTTGTATGCATTTTTTGAAAAAACTCCAGGGAGCCACGAGGTCGGAGCTAAAGAGCCGCTGGTTGCTGACCCCTGATCTAGGCAATCATTTTGCCACCTGTTGCTGTCAGAACGTGTTCCTGTGACTTCCTGGCCATGTCAGGCGGTCAGCAGCAGCGGGTGGTCTGGCACCGGAGACTGAGAAGGACGTCACGTATACGGCCGCTACCGCAACAAGCTCTCCTCTGTTCTAATAATAAATTGAGTAATCAAACAAGAGTCAAACTGTCGCATCCTCTGTGATATTCTGGCACGTTAACAGTTAAAAGATTGCAAGACGACATGATTGTGTATGCTGGCACTGAGCACTGAGCTGGGCTATAGTCACTTCAGTTAGACTAATATGACTGTGTGTTGACTTATTTAAGTGGGTGGTAGATCTACAGTCACGATCAAAAGTTTACATACACTTGTAAAGAACATAATGTCATGGCTGTCTTGAGTTTCCAATAATTTCTGCAACACTTGTTTTTTTTGTGATAGAGTGATTGGATACTTATTATCGTGGCCAAACAGCTCAATTTTTGTTTCATCTGACCACAGAACTTTCCTCCAGAAGGTCTTATCTTTGCCCATGAGATGTCAGATGAAACAAAAATTGAGCTGTTTGGCCACAATAACCAGCAATATGTTTGGAGGAGAAAAGGTGAGGAATTTAATCCCAGGAACACCATGATTACCGTCAATCATGGTGGTGGTAGTATTATGCTCTGGGCCTGTTTTGCTGCCAATGGAACTGGTGCTTTACAGAGAGTAAATGGGACAGTGAAAAGGAGGATTACCTCCAAATTCTTCAGGACAACCTAAAATCTTCAGCCCGGAGGTTGGGTCTTGGGCGCAGTTGAGTGTTCCAACAGGACAATGACCCCAAACACGCGTCAAAAGTGGTAAAGGAATGGCTAAATCAGGCTAGAATTAAGGTTTTGGAATGGCCTTCCCAAAGTCCTGACTTAAACGTGTGGACAATGCTAAAGAAACAAGTCCATGTCAGAAAACCAACAAATTTAGCTGAACTGCACCAATTTTTCAAGAGGAGTGGTCGAAAAGTCTACCAGAAGCTTGTGGATGGCTACCAAAAGCGCCTTATTGCAGGGAAACTTGCCAAGGAAATGAAACCAAATATTAACATTGCTGTATGTATACTTTTGAGCCAGCAGATTTGGTCACATTTTCAGTAGACCCATAATAAATTCATAAAAGAACTAAACTTCATGAATGTTTTTGTGACCAACAAGTATGTGCTCCAATCACTCTATCACAAAAAAAATAAGAGTTGTAGAAATTATTGGAAACTCAAGACAGCCATGACATTATGTTCTTTACAAGTGTATGTAAACTTTTGACCACGACTGTATATTGCTATACAAGCTGTACACTGGCTACTCTAAAGCAGATCCAAGTAATATTGTATCCCTTGAGAAGATATAGCACGGTGCCTTTTTGAGTGTTGAAAAAAACTATAATTTATCAGCTCGCCAATTCGGATAAAGCAACAAGCGTCCTTACTTTGATTAGAATCTTCCCCTGCAGACTCTGAGGGCTGGGCAACGTTTTGGACTCTCTGCTGAGCACATCTGCAACATCCAGCTTGTTTCCGAAGACTTCTCTGAGATACTGAGCGATCTTCTTCTGCTGTTGGATGGTGCAGTGATTCTCAATGGACAGAATGATGGGGTACCTGCAGGAGCACAGATATAATCATGGACATAAGCCGCCTCTTTCCTCTCACATGTTCAATTTACACAAGCAGGGTGTCAATAATTCAAAGATAAACATCATATCTGCAGCGACACTCCTTCACCTCTTTGGAGAGATGTGGGTCTTGTGTTGTGTTGTGTCGTGCATGTCTGTGATTTCATTTGTAATAGTGACTTTTGGCCGCATACAACGGCTCAAATGTCAGCTTTGTCAGAGTGACAGCCTTCCTTCTCTTTCTCTCTCACACACACACAC